>NC_072449.1:14439899-14500776 GCF_027596085.1 Anoplopoma fimbria
ACCATATACCAGAACAAGGTCGAGGGTATGGTTAAAACAGTGAGTCGGTTTATGTACAATTCTCTCTGATGAATTGGAATTGCTGTAATTCGGCCTAACCCTATTATTACGTTTGAATGATAATAATTATTTTATCATGGGCACCTATATCGTGTGAGAATTGTGAGAAAAAAATATTTTAAGAGTACATACATAAATTACATTTACTTTAAGGGTTTTTTGTTTAAAAGAATATTGTGTAAGATTTAGGGGATTCATTGGCAGAGATGGAATATATTATGCATAACTATGTTTTTAAAATATAAAAAAAAATTCTAAGCCTGCCATACATTTAATAATTAACTATTTATTAATAATTAAAAGCAATTATTTAGTCATGAAAAAGAACCAAGTATTGATAAGAGAAGCCCTTTTTAGTATTGCATCCTAAAGATCACCCTCCTTACCTGAAGGCCACTTTAGTTCCCCAACACACTTGGAAAGAGAGGTGTGAGCTGAGGGGTACTAATCATATCTCCATTTTTTATGTTCCTTTTTTGGTTGTGTTAATTTTTAATAACCTTACAGGTGTGTCATAAAGCAAGATTAACAGTTAAACCAGGCTTACTTCAAGAAATCAGGCTTATTTTCATGAAATTTCCATATTATAAAGGTGTTTCATGTCAGCCTGGTCCAACTAGGCTTTATGGTTAAATCTTAGGGTTTGTGAGGTGATCCTTTTCATGTTAAAGGGTATGCACAGTATTCCAGTCAACATATATATCTTTAAATGCACTGCATTTGAAAGAAAAACTAACAAAACTAATAACTTTGACCCCTCGTTGTACCCTCACATGTTCACCATAACGTCTCTCTTTAAATGTCACTAGATGAAATCACATAAGGGCATCCAGGCTATCCGTGGTTTCCAGAAGAATATTAAGGCTTAGTGTAACAGGAGTGCTGTCTTTTCATGGACCCACTGCAGAATCTGACCAAAAGCACTAATGTTCAGAGATGTTCAGTCACTGGGGCCCCTGAACATTGGTCTTTACTGTTGGCCTTTAAGCAGATTGATGGGAGAAAAATTACACTTTATTTCAACCTTAATTTTCAATTATTTTGCCTTTATTAGCTTTTACAATCTTTTTTTTTCCAATTTATGCTGTGAAAAGTGTTGTTTCTGAAATGTCAGCTTTAAAGATCTTACCTGAAGTGATTAATTTAAATGCCTGCCTGAACCAACTATAAAATAATGCATATATTAAAGGATTCACAGTAGAATTCAAGTAGCCCACCCATACAAGTGTTATAAACAAAGCTGGTGGTGTTGAGTAACTGATAAACGGATCAATGATGTTACAGACAAAAAAAGGAGTCCAAAAAGAAAGAAACGCCCCCATAATGATAGCAAGTGTTTTAGTGGCTTTTGTCCTGCTCATGTTTGATATTCTTTCTGAGCTCATACAGCTAGAGTTCTGTATGCTTTGCAACTGTCTTCTTGCCACTAAGAAAATTTTAAGGTAAACGCCAAGCATTATTATTCCTGGAATATAAAAGGAAAGTACTGATGAGACTGTACTTGACAGTCCACTCTGAAACAAAACACATTCCCCTTCACACACAGTGTGGTTATAGTAGAATTCCTCAATACCCAAAAGATTTAACTCGAGAAAAATCATTCCAAAACCCATGAGAGCTGAAATACTCCAACTGAGCAGAATCATGATTAACACAACATTAACAGACATTTTTCTTCTGTATAGTAGAGGTTGGCAAACAGCATAGTGGCGGTCCAGTGATATAAAGGACAAATTTAGAATTGATGCTGTACACAACATGACATCAGAACTCATGTAAACTTTACAGAATACGTCACCAAAATACCAGCACGACTCTACACATTGAACCATACTGGGGAACATGACTAACAGCCCCAAAAGAAAGTCGGACACAGCCAGAGAGGCAATCAAGTAATTGGTTGGAGTATGGAGCTGCTTAAAATAGGCAATTGAAACAGTGACCAAAAGGTTTCCACACACTGTTATAATGACTGTGACCCCTAGAATCATGTAGACAGTGATTCGTACGGGCAAAGGATAGATGGTCCTCATACATGATCTGTTTCTGGACTCGTAGCAAAGCACTGGCTCCATCTGTTTGGAGGGAGGCGAGAATGATAAGGTTAATACATTTCTTTATTTAAAATAAAATCTACACTAAAATGATAAAAAAATTAAATTTGGTAATGAACTTCAGTCAAGTAATTCTCCAGTTTATTGTAATGTAGTGCTGGTAACTATGGCCCTACAGGAGGTAAGGGAAATATTTTTCTTGACCTCAGTATACATTCACCATCCAAATGCAAAGATATAGCCTACGATTGGCTGCTGCAATCATAAGGCATTGTATTAAACCTTCTGTGAATCCATAAAAGTCAGTAAAATGCTGATTCCAACAGAAGGCTACCAAGGCAGAAAGGGGAAATCCTGTGAAAAAAGGAAGCTGTTTCATTGCTGCAATTTTGTCTTGTAGATCTTCTAAATTGATAGTCTGGTAGAGTAACTTGATTTGCAGCTTTGAATTTACCGCAATATTCTTTGAATCTGGTTTCCATTGTCTTAATAAGTAATGCATTTATCATTATTAATAGAGCCCCTCTCTACAGGCTTGGATCAAACTGTATACAGTGGGGAAAATCTTACTCCACACATCACAAGGTACATTTCTATTCACCTTTGTATGTGCCTTTTCAATTTGTCAAAACAAATTCAAAAATATATGACAAATTGCGAAAAACATTAGTTGAGGTTGATAACGTGGCATACTTCCAAGTCTTGTCAATGTGACAAAGACTACACTGTCAGCTGAACTGGAGCAGGAAACTCAAATTCTGTTTACTTGGCACAAAACCTATACAGGTAAATCAGAACCAACTGAAATGTTACTTAAAAAAAAAAAAGAAGACTTGTAAAAATGTGAACATTGAGTCTCAGCTGTTTTTTTATTTTGGCTTCTCTTGATAAACCCACTAATCATATAATTGCTATATGCTTTATGAAGTGCATTATGACACTGCCAGTAATGATTAACTATCAACCAAGTCCACTCACTTGAAATAAAGATTTGCGATCAATGCTTAAGTTAAAACCTTTAAAAACCACCAAGTATGACCATAAGTTGACTCCTCAATCATATTCAAACAAAGTTGCAATCTCACACTTACCTACCATAGTCAGCTTGACAGATGTTGAATGGCTACCAAAGAATTTGCCTCATATGTGGTCACTAGCTTTTACTTATGAGTGCTCTGTCTCTCTAACTAGTAACTTCAAATGTTAATTAACAGACCCTAAGGGAGTAAGGTTGGGCAGTCTGTCCCAGTGGCTAATGTAGGAGGTGAATAATATTCAATCACTTCCTAGTGTTTAAAGATTAAAAGTGAGTTTTGAAGGCTCAGCCTAAAATGACAAACAGATTTACAGATGCCTATACATTCATGGCCACAGACTCATTGGCGTTTTCAGTTAAAAATGGTGGTGATGGTGGCAGTTATACCTATTGATGTGGAAGTTCACCCTTCACTAGAGCTAGCTCAAAGTTCAGTTCACACAGATCAAAATGAAGTAGTTCACTTTCATAGTTCACTTTTCACACTTGCTCCGTGCGCACAAATGCGTCCCGCGAGCATGGGGCTGTTACGAGCATTACCTTGACCCTCTATAAACACTTGCTCGTCCAGTTGACTTTTAATAATAATAATAATAATAATACATTTTATTTATAGAGCACTTTTCATAGTTCTCAAAGACGCTTTACAGACATTTAAAATCATAATTGTGGCTTATGTATCTGATACTAAGACTGAGCTATAACAGAACTGTCCTTCAATCCCTCACTACTCAGCATTAAAGGGATACCAAAGTAATTGCATTTTTCTTTGTTTGTTGGCTTTTTTGTTTTCTGTATTTTTTTGTCAAACTGATGAGTTTATTTTCATTTTTATATTGCTTAACTGACTGTTTTACTTGAATGAGATTGTGGTGTATCAGAGATACAGCAGGCAGAGGATAAAGAAAAAACAAAAACTTTTGAGGGAACAAGTTATATTTATGGAGGAATCTGATGATGGTGTCTGGTCATTACAATTATTGTGAGGCAATGTCTAAATTAGGGGTATTTCCAGTGAGCAGCATCATGTGAACACACACTATTTAACACTCAGTACAACAACTTATTGTCCGGAGCCTCTCAGATTAACTCTGCATTCTGATGAAAAAGCTCTTGGGGTGACGTGGAGTGAACTGATCCATAATGTGTCACTCGACGCAGATGGTTTTCTACTTAAAATTTCGAACCAAGGGAAATCTATACTTTTGTAAGTCTACTTGTAGACTTAAAAATATCTACTTTTCCCTATTAACACATAAGCAGAGAAAACAAGATGGAACAGTTTTTATTCGAAGTAGAGGTAAAGTGCTACTCATATCCGGGGATTAGTGTAACACGTACATTTACAGCGCTCTATTTATAGACCGCACCAAGATAAACTAAAGCACAGTGGTCAAATCTCCCATTTTCTTTAGCAGGGTGTGCTATTTCTAGCAAAATGACTGTGCCAAAAAGATTCTTGTACCTGTTCCAGATAATGCTCCCCTGTATTATTTCTGATCTCTCCATTACCCCTAAATAATGGAGAGAGAACTTGATCCCATGTTTGAACCCGGTAATTGCTTTCTAGTATTGCAAATGCCAGGGCTATCATCACTAGGCCATAGGCTCAATCCCCATTGTGTTACCTCATTCAGCTATAGATGGTGGCTTAACAGACATTTATTAAAACCGGATTAACTTGTAACAAAAAAGAAAATCACTGGCGTATTGCTAAATCATGAATGCTAATTCCATTGTCTTGTCCACAGTCTCAAATTGGGCAATGACAGCTTCGACCAGACTGCAGTACAGCAGTTCAAGAGAGGTTTCAAGCTCATCAAGGGATATAAATGGATGAGATAAGGATTTTTTTTCAACATTGTGATGGAAAGTTCATGTCCTGGTCCCATTTACTGAGATAATGGATGTCACCTGTGGTGTCAGGATATGAAACCTTTGTATCCAACGTATTTACCAAGGAAAATCTTGATGTACACAACAGGCCAGAAAAGCTAATTTAAATAGTAATTAATTTTATTATGGTTTTGTTCAGAAAATAACCTTTGTTTTCTTTTTGTTGATTTGAATGATTTGTTTTGTTACAGCATTTTTGTTCATAGACACCATAGATTTTATTAATATTGTAGGTGTATTATGTGTTTTGGTATTTGTGTCACCTAATTTGCCATTGTAGGTTCAACATTTGGATCAAGGGTTGTGCGTTTAACACTTGAAAAAAATGTTTTACTGAAATGGTAGACTTGCCACATCATGCCTCATATTTTGTTCATTATTGTATAATGTATTTTGTTTTTTGATCAGTATTAGCACTCCCCACTTCCCTACTCCTATTAGTACTCAATGTCCTCCTTAATGACTCAATGTCCCCCTCTTTGTTGATGCTGGAACCTTTTTGCTGATGGTACTGATGTTGCTGGCACATTCCGTGCACGGAAAACGTTTGGGAACCACTGTACTAGCCTTTGCTGCACAGATTTAATTATAGTTGTACAGTGTTTGGTTTCAATGGAAGCACAGCAGGTGGCAAATTAGTTGATCTGTTGGTTGAAGATCAGTGATACAAATGCATTATGTCAATTAATTGCTTGTGCATAGAATGTTATGACCTTAAGTAACCCATTCCACATCAGTTGTATGTCTTTATCGTTTCAGAAAGAGTACAATCAAATATGGAGAGAACATGCATGCCACTTAACGAAAAGGCCAGGAGTTGCTACACAATGTGGCATCATGCCACTACCAGTTTCTTGCAATCTAAAGTTGTGTGTTCCTTATTGGAAATAGCATACTACAATAAAAAGTCAATTTTAGTTTGTGTAGAGTAATTATAAATGCAACTTGAACATCAATTAGAAGTGTGAATGATGGTCTGGTGGGGATGCAGGCAGATGTCAGACTTCTCACACCTCCAAGTCCTGGGAACTCATTACTACTGTCTGCATTCTGGCACCTCCTCAACTTGGGAGCTCATTAGTTTCAGAAGTTTGAAACAACAAATTAATGACCTTTCACTAAAAACAACACATAACAACAGTAGGAAATATTATTGACCAGCCAACCTATCTTCAGTTTTGTTTATTTCGAGCATGTTTTTGTTTTATCATAGGCAGCAATAGTTGAGAATTGTGTATTTATGTATGTATGTAAGTATATATGTATGTGTATATATATATATATATATACATATATACTTATTTTAGTTCCACTAATTCACACATTCTGGAAATGCCGTTGTAAATTAATGAAGTGTATCGACAGATATGCATGACTTCAGTATAACTATCGGCATACAGTTTGACAAAAAACATATTCCATTGAACTTGATTTACCCAGCTAAGGGGGCTAAACCAACTAGCATGCTACAGCACTGTTACAGCTGACAGCAACTGGTGCGCTGCCAAAAGAACCCAATCCAGAAACTTCCTCTACTTTTTAAAAAATATTCTGCCATACTCTTAGTTCCTGCTACGTCGCTATTCCCCTTCCTGTCCCGTTTAGGGCTGTGTGGTTGACGGAAAATCACTGACCAGCCAGCGCGTAAAAGTCATTTTGTGAGTCTCTCACTCCAGTTTACAGTAACTAGTTTGAACTCTGAAAGACAGGCGAAAAACATTCATTAGGTTTACATTAGAGGTAAACTATACATATTCATTAATATTCAACATTATCATGACTTTAAACAGGGGCATTTTTATATATAGCAGTTAGATAATTGGCAAGTTATGGTAACAATGAAGAAGGTGCGGATTGGATCCAATTATACAGTCCACAGCTAACATTAGCTTCACAAACTGAGAGAGATAAGCTGCCTCACAGTTCTGAATCCTCAAGGGCTCAGGTCAGAGCTTTCAATGTGAAAAGCAGAAAACAATGAACTGATGTGCTTAACGTTTTAGAAGGCAACAGTCAAAATGCCGACTACAGCGTCTGAAGGATATCGTCCAACCCCGACGCCACTCTCCCACCCGCCGGAGATCCAGGCGCCCAAACGATGGCCGAAACCAGGCGACCCTCTTTCTACATGCCGACAATCCCACATTTCCAAGTGGACAATCTCTCGACTGAAGAATGCTGTCATTCAGCGCAACATCTCTTTCCATCAGTTCGATAAAAAAGCAAAACACTTTTAAAGCTGTTGACGGACTCACAGCACAGCAAAACTCTCACTCTGCGAGCCTCCATAGCACTTCCGGGTTCCCTGCGCCATGCCAGCCGCAAAGCCGATGATGCCATGACGCATCCCATGGCCGGAAAAGCCCAGCCATCAACAACAGCCCTTTCATTGGGCCAGGTCGTATCCCACCCTCTTCAAGCACCCTCTGTTCCAGAAACACGTCAGCTTGCAATTTAATTTCCACAGACTTCACTATGAACCCATGTACATTCATTCCTCCATCCCAGCATCTTTTCCTTTTCTCTTGCTTCTGTATTCCATGTCCATCCACATGCAATTCCCACATCTCCAGGGAATTGCCAGACACTCTTGACCGCTTTGCACTCTAACAGCCACTGCTGCTCCCCACCTGCTCCAAGAAACTCACAAAAGTCAAATTCACCCACTGTTTTTCAATGTACCGTGTCATCATCTGCTCTGCCTTTCCAGAGCGCAGCGGTTCGGCGGCAATTTATTATACGTATCATGTTATATTTGCATCTGGTTGCTTGCAGCAGTTCAATCAGTGAACATACTGGGGTACACTAGACCCAAGTTATATCTTCGGGTTTTCGCAGCTTGCTCCTCCCTGAATTGCAAGCTTTAAGGCGCACCACCCCATCCGGCCGCCACATGCAATCTCACAGAGTCCCTGCCTTTAAACTCAGCTTCTAGTAAACAAAGCCCCATCGTTTTCCGTAGCCTGCCTCTAGTCCCCGCACAATCCATCACCCCTGAACCCACCACCACCTAGCTAACCACCTTGGCCCTTTCCCCAAGGTGTAGTGTGTAGATAGGAGAGATAGACCGCTCCTTTACCAGGGTGGTAGAATTGTTTGCAATAACTATGCCAACCTAGGAAGCAACATATCTAGCGCCCGCTTCCTCGATACCTGCTCCTTCTGCGAATAGGCCCACGGCAGACCAACCTGTCCCCACAATCCAACCAAGCAAAGCCTGTGAAATTATCTCTATACCTCAATTAATGTTAACGCTCTAGCTACCGCCTTAAAGAACCACACAGACTGCCATTTTGTTAGCTTCTTCAAACACCTGGTCGCCTAAGGCAGATGTCACCAGCGCCTTCAAAGTCCTTCCCACCTACCCTGACTACTGGTACCTTTTTGGTGTCCTTTCGAAGGGTGCATATTACTCCTCCTTGCGTCTGTCCTTCGGGTGCAAGAGCAAATTTCCGACTGCTTATCCGAAGCACTCACAGATCCACTCTGGATCTTGACAAACCTCGATAAACTCCTGTACGTCATCCATCTCTTAAACGACTTCCTCACTATCACGCTATCGCCCTCAACACCATCACATGGCCTATACACTCTGACTTTTGAATGAAATATAAAAAATAAATAAAAATAAAAACATAGGTCCTAACACGTCCCTGGAAATCCTTTGCATCACCCTCAACTTTGTCTCACTCCAAGCATCCCTACCTACATAGAAAATCCATCAAATTTCCTCCAGGTCCTAAAGTGCACCATTAACTACTCCTTCTGTATTATCCGGGAAGGTTGATCCTTCTTATCACACCTCCTTTTAGTTTCCGCCTCTGTTCCAAATATTCATGACCACATCACACTCGAAGAAGCATGAAAACGGAGCCAAAATGGTGGCACCAGTTCCTCTCCTCTTCAAATGGCATCTCCTTCTTTCACGGCAACCATATCACCAAGCCAGAAGATATCCAGCTATTCACAGACGCAGCCCCGTCCATAAGCTTTGGCGGCAGTGATTAGTTCCAAGATGTAGGGCCGCCCGTATTCTCATCCCTCACCCCTTCTTACATCCATCCATCTTCCGTAACCTGCTTATCCAGTTAAGGGTCGCAGGGGTGCTGGAGCCGATCTCAGTTGTCAATTGACAGCCCTTCTTACATGATCTCTGAAATGTATCCCCTAGTCATAGCAGCCATTCTTTGGGGGCACAAATGGTCCAAAAAGACCATTGCAATCTATCAGACAACAACGCCGTCATAGACATCCTTAACAAAGGACCATCTCATTGTTTACAATGTATACAATGCAGTTCATGTGGAAGCTCACTTTGGTTTCGGCTCAGCACCAGTTTGGCATTGGAGCCTCCCACATCCCAGGGCACAAAATTTGATGCTGACTCACTTTACCGTTTCGCACAAAAATTCTGACTTTTGGCAGCAGCCTCCGACCCTCTGTCGACTTCAGTACCACTGTCTTCAGCCACCATCTTCAACTGACCCTGACCATATCATTAAGGTTCTCGGCTGCTAGTCTTCCCCCACATACCTCACGAACATCCTTTTCAATCTGAACAAAGTCAGAATAGCAACTTTCCATTCCCCCAGCTCCAACCAGCCACCAGACGTCAGCTGTCCATAATCGCTCTCCTCCATCTATCATTCCAGGACCCTCTTTACCCTTCACCCTTTGATTCCTTATCCTACATCCCTTAATCCCCTGACCCTACCCTACATCCCTTCATCCAACTACCCTCATCCCTTCATCCCTTACCCTACATCCCTTCATCCCCTACCCCACATCCCTTCATCCCTTACCCTACATCCCTTCATCCCCTACCCTACATCCCTTCATTCCCTACCCTACACCCCTTCATCCCCTACCCTCATCCCTTACCCTACATCCCTATATCCTCCCAAGCACCTTTCTCACTTCAACATGTAATAAATCATTTGAAACCTGTATTATTATTAGCATGGTCTTTGTTAGTGAAAGTGTGCTTGTTGTCATATACCTTTTATTTGGGAGTTGCGTCCATCTAGCTAACTTGACAGCCGGCTCTAGTCAGGTATTGTTGGTTGTGCTTGTGACAACATCTGACTACGATAGTACTGTGTTGATCCATGTAGCTTGGTTTTCCTTGAACTTCATGGTTTTGTTTTTGGTCTGACAAGCACTGTTAATTATAGGAACTATGTACACATGTGCAGGCCTTTCTAGATCAAGTCCAATTAATTGAATTTGCCAAAGTACCAATCAAGGTTATATAAATGTTTTGAGGGTAATCGGAGCAAACAGAATGTACCTGAGTTTAATTTGGAATGCCAAAGCAAATAATACTTATTGTTTTGTATGAAATGTTAAGAATAGCAATACTTTCTAAAAAACTACTTTCTGAAGCCATTGTTCTGCTTCAGGCAGCCCTTTTGCACTTAGTGCCATTGCCCCGACATGAACTAAGATATCTATCCAAGCCAGAGACCTTGGAGTGAAAGCAATATTTAGCTCAGATTGTAATAAATAACAACCACTTTTAAAGCAGGGGATAAGAATCACTACAATAAATTACGAGCTTAGGAAAGCCATCAAGTTAGCTAAAATACAATACTGGGATAAGTTTGAAAAGTATTTTGAGGGTGGGTACTCCAGGTGCATGTGGCATGGACTAAGGTTTTTAAATCTGTCAAAGCATGCAAAGCTGCCGCAGACGGTGTCCCATCTTGTGTCCTTAAGATCTGCTCTAGTCAGCTCTTGTTTTTTTCAATGGACATTTTTCACCTCACATTGTCTCTCTGTGTGGTTCCTACATGCTTTTCAAAAAACTGTATTGGGTCTGTGCCCTAAAAAAACACATATTTCCTGTCTAAATTACTACAGACATGTAGAGTTAACCTCAGTAACAATGAAATGCTTAAAAATGAGTTATGAATTCCATTTCAGCTAACCTTGATTCATTAAATGTATCAGTCAAATAGTCCTGTAGAATTTGCTGTATTTGCATACTGTGTTAAAACAACATGGGAGCCACTGTCAAAGTGAAGCACTCACTGGAGCAAGAACATTCAGTCACCAACAACAAAAATATACATATTAGAGACCTATTGGACCCACACTGTCCCTAATGCCTCATATTCTAGTATAGTCCTACATACTGTGAATTTAAATATTACAATGGGAGTTGGTTACCATAAACCTCCTCCTGAAGCGCCATGCTGGCCTTGGTTATAGTTTTCATGCATGTTTGTACTATCTCCAAAGGAATACAAAGGGGAAAGTACAGCTGTGCATATGTATTTGTGCATTACACACTGAGAAAAAAATAACAAAATAATAATGAGATCCATTCATTTACATCAGCAAGTCAGGCACATCTCCGATTAATCCTTTTTTTATGAACAATAATTTACATCTTACAAAATGAAATAATAATCATTAAGTAATTATTAGCTTGAACATCAAATATTTGCATCACTGTACATATACCATATTTAAAGACAAACAGGGCTTTACAATCATGCTGATCAATAGTGTTGATACATTCTATACAGTTACAACAAATTGCATTTATTTGGCTTTAAACTGCTTTTATAGTAGATATATCCCTTGTGTGTGTGTGTGTGTGTGTGTGTGTGTGTGTGTGTGTGTGTGTGTGTGTGTGTGTGTGTGTGTGTGTGTGTGTGTGTTCTCCTGTTGTATTGACAATTTTAAGAGGTTATCCACACAAACTGTATCTTTTCACTGGAAAACACTGAAGGCTCAGAAGGTGACTATTAGTTTGTAGTTTGTTCTTTGACAGAGGACAAAGACTGTGGTCAGCTTGGGTTCATGGAAGGTCGAAAATCGGCTGCTATATCAATGCTCTGAATTTTGAATTTAGCACATTCAAAGTTAAAACAAATTGAAAAAATACTTGGACTGTGGCATAAGACAGACGGTCGGGGTTCTTAATGTTAACTAAAATCCAAACTAAAACTAAAATAATAATTTGAAGTTGACAGTAAACTTACAATATCCCTTAAGGAAAAAATATACTTAACTTAAACAATATTTCCTGGTTAAAAATGAATCAAATTAAAATATACAAAAGGCTATTTAGCTCAAGTCTAATGTTAAACAAGTAGGGTCAGGATGAAATTGCAATAGGATATCTTCTGTGTATGATGAAACATTATACATGCCATTATACAACAAACTAAAACTACTTTTAAAACGAGAACTAAATATTTAAAAAAACAAAACTCAACCTTTTTAAAAAATTTAACTAAACTAAAACTATCAAACACATATGAAAAGAAAAGCTAAACTAAAATTAAACTGAAATAAAAAACGTATAGATAATTCAAAACTATCACAGCCTTGTTATTCTATCAAAATGGGAACACCAGAGACATGCAGTTTGATTTACAGGACATGTTAAAGGATTCAGCACTACTAAAGACTCCTCAGATGCCATTTAAATAAATTGGGGTGAGTAGACTGAAGGTCTGTTTTGTGTGTTCTGATCAGCCGCCGTGCCATCTAGTCATACTGTACAATCATATATAGTATGATTTGGGTCTCTGCTAGCATAACATGTATTTTTTGGTACGTGTACCAGTTTTGATATAGATGTGCATAGTTATGTACCAAACCTAAGGAGATATATTATGTGTTTGTGGTGGTGCAATCCATTTGTTGCATGTGTGTTTGCATGATTTTGCACACATTTCAAGCTGTCACCACTGATTTTTCTGGATGTCCTGTCACTTTTGTAGCCGCTGTGAAAGCTTGTTACCGTTGGACTCCGACGTTCTAACCCCTGTGAAGCTAAGCTGACTACTGCCGTTGTTCTCCATTAAAACTTTTACAACCAGCAACATTTTACAATCTGGCTGTACTCAGTGTTTCAAAGTCAAAAGATTTTGGGTGGAGTATCACTTTAGCTACATCTCTTATTTGAATATTCATAGATACAGACTTTTTAGCAATCATTGCTAATTTTCATTGAATAGGATTTTATTAGACAGTTTTATTAGACAGTAGTCCTGAAAGCTTAATGCACTGCATGTTTTTTGTTGTGTTTTATATTTGTATTGAGCTCTTGTGGTGGCTGTACACTTAAATGTTTGTTTTGTGGCTGTTGGGTATAATTTATAATAAAATGAACACAGAAAACTTTTTAAACATGCCCATGCAGCTGAAGGATGTTTACACTGCCTTTACAAAACTTTTAAATTTCTTGCAATCCCCACATATAGCTTCCAACCAAACGGAGATCTTTGCTCCACGCATTACACACCACGTTGTGTGGGCCTACAAAACACCTTCAGCACGCGTTTATATGAGACATGCAGCATCGCTTGTACAAGAAAATTTACTCAAGCGCTTCGATCATTTGGATTTCTAAAACTAACAACTGAAGTAAAAATCGATAGAACAAGATGTCATTGTGTGGGATTTAAGTCACATGTCTCCTGATCATTTGTTTTGATGCATTTGGCCCTGAATGTTGACATTCATCACTGTTACTGCTCCACTGTTTTACTTCATTGCCTTCCCCATTTGATCAATTCAAGGATTGGAAAAGTTGGAGAATTTTGGAGTACGTCTCCCCACCCTTAAACCAATCCTGGCTCCAGTTTGCGGGACTCCTCCACCTTCCTGGGCTTGCTGGATCCTGAAGGCCTCTCTCAGGTTCTGAGCTCGGACCTCCTTGCTCTGAATCTCCTCCACTAATCGACAAGGGAACCAGCCCCTTTCGCCATCATGGAGCCTTTCACCCATCATCCAGCCTGGAATACCGAAGACAAAGAAAAACCAGAGGCGAAATGAAGATGGAAATAAAAAACAATGCACAAGACTGGAACATAAAAGCCTCTACACACCATCGTCTGTTCTTTCTAGGAGGTTTAAAACATCAGCCATCTCGATGGAGAGTTCATCTGGCTCCTGAGATGAGTATGACTGAATACATTGCACCTGTGGAGAGTCTGATAAATATCACAGATAGTTAGTTCATATCTCAACGTCTGCGTGTTGAGGACTGTACACAATGTTGCTGTGATATTCCGTCTCACCTGGTTGGTGGGCACTAGTAGACATAAAGCGTGTGCGCCGGTTAGGAGTGAGGGCACACATCCATCGCAGCTTATCACTCCTGTTCACAGGATGTCATGAGTAACCAGTTAAAGGTTAATACATTTTTAGAAACTTAGTTCTTTTTTGTTTTTTTTTGTTCATAATTCTCCCAATAGGGCAAACAATTTGTATGAACAGATTTTACAATTTGACATAGACAAGAGGTCAAGCAGTGATACTAAAACTGTTACTCTTAGCCTGAATTGTATGTTTAACTTTTTCTTAGTTGTCAAATATTATGGTTTTCTCTTTGTTTGTATAAGATGCCTCTGTGCTGGTTGATATACCAAGTTAATGACCAGCTTTATAGAACCACTGTTATTTTATTTATTAAACCTTTTTATAAAAAGACAAGTCATTAAGAACATATTGTTATTAAAAAAGGCGGCCTGGGCCATAAGCTTAACTACACTGGGCCAAAAGTTGAACTACACGGGGCCAAAAGCACAAACAACTAATAAAAGTTAAATGTGTTCCATCTTAAGTGTATTTTTTACACAGATATTTACTGTATTTAATCTGTATAAGATATTTACAAATCTTATACAGATTGCTTATCATTATATTGCTCTCTGAACGGTTCGCAATGAGCAGATTAAATCAAAAGTAAATTAGCTTCCTGCTAAAATCACATATCTATATCACAAAAAAACGTGATTGGTCTGTTTGCTTTCAAACAAACCCATCCACAGCTGACCCCCCATTCACAGCTGACCCCCTTCTCATTCACAAATGCTCAGTGGAACCCGAGTCTGCTTCAGATACTCACATACTGGAGGTCTTGAGCATGTAGCTGACTTCACGCTCCTCTTGGTTCTCCAGCAGTTTCAGAGTAAAGACATTGGCCAGAAGTTGGCCCTGGTCTTCAAGATCTTCAGTCCTCAACATGGCCCGTGTGCATGAGTCAATAACCTGGAACTTGTCCCCACTGACAACAAGTTGACTGAATTAACATTCTGAATGTGAACATACATGTACACGTTTGTGGTGCTTTTGAATTATATTGCGTTATACTGTTTTATGATTTTGTCCAGCCCATTAATATCAAAGAGGGTAGCCTAAACAACAAAACCCTCTCTGTATAATGCAATACAGTTAAACAGCACCACAAACGATATCCTTCATAGTGACCATCAGGTTGAACATCTCTATACAGTTTCAAAACAAGATGAACATTAGAAGCTTCATGTTGAAAGGATTTATTGCAGGACGGTTTTAGACTGCTTTCATTTTAGCTAGGTGGCTTTAATAGAGGGGCAATTTAATGTTTCACAGTGAGCCTACATTACCAGATGCTTACCTCGAGCTGCGCTTGGTCAGCAGCAGCAGATTGTTAAAAAGGAACAGGTACATTGGTTGGTAGAGCTTACGACTCCGCATGGTCCTAGTGCTCTTAGGTCCAGACATTTGCTGCACTTCACCCTTCTTCAGCAACCAGCGCGAGTGGGAAATGATGGGCACAGACTAGGGGATGAAAGATGGGGTCTCAAATCAGGTTTGCTGCACTGTTTCCTAGTTTCAAAAATAATGTAATTTCATAGTTGCTGCACAGTGTAATTCTCATGTACTAGTTTGTACATAATCAAGTCACTTGAAACTTGATAGATGTTAAGCATGACTAACCCATCAACTTCTTCCTCATTTTCAACATCCCTCCCCTCCAACCCCCTTTTCTTTCTATATTAATTTCTACCTCTTTCTCTGTATGTCTGTCTCTACCTCTACCTTTATCTCTCTCTTGATTACAGGAACCATGGGGGACAGCCCCCACTCAAGAGTATTCACTCCCCCGGTTACCACAAGCCATCTGAAGTCAGCGGCTCATCATCGCTCTCCTCCATTCATCATTCTTTACCCTACACCCTTTCTCCCTTAGCCTACATCCCTTTATCCCACGACCCCCATCCCTTTATCCCCTACCCTACATTACATTACAGTCATTTAGCAGACACTTTTATCCAAAGCGACTTACAATCAGTAGTATATATTACATATCATTCACCCATTCACACACTGATGACAGGCTACCATGCAAGGTGCCACCATCAGACTCTAACTAACATTCATGCAACATCCAGTCCACACCGATGGCAAGCCTTCGGGAGCAACTTGGGGTTAAGTGTCTTGCCCAAGGACACATCGACTGCCGAAGCCGGGTATCGAACCACCGACCCTCTGATTGGAGAACTACCTTGCTCTCCACTACGCCACAGCCGCCCCCTCCCCCAGGACATCCCTTCATCCCACGACCCTTTTCCCTTCCTACCTCAACCACCTTTCGAAGTCCTTACCTCTCACTCTAACATGCATTAAACCATTTGAATCTCATATCATTATTAGCGTGGTCTATGTCAGAGAAATTGCTACTGGCTTCCCAGTGAGGAGCTCATTTCTGGCTGCATGCTCAAGGACCTCTCGTGGCCGCAGTGACTTTCTTTCTCAAACAACTGTCTGCAAAAGACACAGTTATTCCATGCCTTTGTATTGGGCATCACCCTGATGTTTACTTGTATTGTCAAAAAGTAGACTTGAATCCCAAACTAACTCCAAGTGTCAGCTACGTCTGTGAAACAGGGCTGAGACGTGCACCTGCACAGAGCCTGTACAGACATATGTATAGCTTGAGATGTGAAAAAGAAAAAACATGTCTGATACACCTGTAGTCTAGACAGTCTAGGTTAAACGGTTTTGTGTTGTATTAATTCCATCACACATTATAGCAGTAGTTGTTGTAGATACACCTTCTCAGTGCACATTCCAATTATAGAAGTCAAAATACTGTGCAAGCTTCCTCAGCTCCGCCACATATACAATTACAATTTCTTCAGTTCATCTTGATATAAATGGTCTCAAGGTCTGTTGGACTCATAGGTTCCGCATCAGTATACAAGTCTGGGCACACACACAATTAAGCAGATCATTTCTGTTCTTTGTCATCAGAATCTGACAGTATACTTCCTTTGTGATGCTACAAGAAAGTGCCTCTCTAGCAACCATGGTCATTTTTCTTTGCAAAAGAGAGCACCCAGCTGTAATCGGAGAGGAGATGCGTTTCCCTTGAAACATAATTGAGAATGCAGTTTGGTTGGAATACATTTTGTCGGAGACAGAGTTGTTCATACTTGTTAACTTATTTCTTCCAGCTTGAAGAATTAATTAATCAAGTTAATTTAGCCATTAACACAAGATTTTCACCCATTCTTTTTGCTTCCATGTTGCTCTAAAGAAGTATAGGTAGTCTAAATCTCATACAGTGGTTTACATGAAATCTACTTATCCCTCTTGATAGCAGCTTCTCTTGTTTACTCCTTGCAGTGGCATATTTCATTGGTCTTGTTCATGTGATGTTTACCATTGAATAATGACCATCTGAATGCAATTACTAGGAAAATACCATGTGATTGTGCTATACTTCCAATCTTCACACCTTTAAATATGTTTAGTGCCCAATAAATTGTGGAAGACAGATGGCTGTGAAGGATGAACCACGTGTCAAACACAAAGCAAAAGCAAGCCACATTTCTCAAACCTTTGGAATTGGACTAATTTATGACGTATTGAGTATTTTAATCCAGATTTAAAGAAGGAGGTCTCTAAATTGGGACACAGCTATAGTCTAAACAAATCCCCTTAACCCTGTACACCATTACACACGTTGGGTTGATTCTTTCCTCCTGCTTTGTTACAGCCACATCAACAAGGCTTCATATTATGAAATGGATGCAGGACAAGAAAAAAACGGGTCAAAAATTGTGCAATCATGAAAACAAAACTTTTCTGTTTACCTTGGATTTAAACTCCAGTGTTTTCTCAATGCTGATAAGCTCCTCAGTGCGACTCATTTTTCTCACCCCCTCGTTACACTCTTTCACAATCTGGGGAAGACACAAATACACACCATCAATCCATTACCTTAGATCATCATATAATATTATTTTCTCTTTGTATCTTATATTTGGTTATAATTGTCATGGACTGTATGCATTTGTTTTTCAAAGTGCTCTCATTTATTGTTTATTTCAATGGATTGGGGTGTAATTTAGGAAGCTACACTGGAAAACACTGGCTGCATGATGGTAACCAGTCTAGAGGTATAAAGGGAAAAAGACAGCTGATTGTGGCAGCCCATGTGGTCCACTACGACCAGAAGTCTGCAAAGAAATCATGGATGTAATAAACGAAACATGTATGATATGGCAAACATCAATAAGACGAAAGAATGTCGTTCTTGTTTTACATTAAATCATTAACTGAGTTCTGACTCACTCACATTAGTTTGGGTTAATATAATGTGACCCAGTGAGTGTTTGATGTTTACGGCAGGTATAAATAAGACTTCTGCTAAAAACTGTGCATCTGTCACTCCTATCAAATCAAATTTGCTTTTCTTGACTAATATCCTGTGTTTTTTCTCTGCAGGGTCAAGAAATACTGAATATGTTGAGCTTTTTGGAGCCACTGTAGAAAACACAGATTGAGCACAAATTCTTGTAAAGTGGTTGTGACCTGAACGGGCTGCAAATTCATGGAACGCTTACCAATCACACCTGATTTACAAACTCCAATGGTGAGTGATTTTCTAAGCAGCTAGATGTCGGAGGTGCTGACAGCGTCTGCTGGCCTCACCCAGTTTAAACTGGTCTTACTCTAACGTTACACCTCACGGTCTTAACTCCCAACAAAAGGTAAACAAGCAACAAACAGCAAAGCAAATATGTTGTTTTGAAGGGTTTTAATGACTTTAAGAAACATGTTTCTTATTGTTGTTATTATATTATTTATTTTATGATTTCGTCTTGCTATTTCTTGTAAGTGGAAGTGTATTTTGACTTCCCTGTAAACAGGAATAGGTAATTAACCAAATTTTAGTGTTTTGAAGAGAGAACATAGATATTAGTCAAACAGGAAAAGGTTTTGCTTGCTTAAGGGGCAAGAGGGTAAGTGTATGGGGGCTTCAGATTCATTGTTTCAGGTACCGGTGAGAGAACGAGATACAAACTTGTGTTGGAAAGTTCTCATGGCAACAATCCTTTTATCTTTCATGTCAACAATTAATGTAAGTCATGCTCATCATACGGTTGTATACCAGGAATTCTGTGCTTGCTCGTGAAGAGATGTGCCAAGACAATGACAGTCATATTATTATATCATTGAAATGATAGTCATAATATTATGTCGACACCGTCATTTGGCACCATTGCCTTTCTCAACTCAACATGGGCCCCGCCCCTTGACTGGTTCTCACCTGCTCCAGTTGCTGATGTGCTTTTATAGCATTTGCTTCCGTCTCTGAGTTTTCCTCTGCTTTTTTCAGGATATTCTGTGAAAGAAACCAAGTGTAAGAAAAAAAAAGAAAAAAAAGCCTTGACAGTGGCACAAAACCCCTATTTATTACTGCAAATTTGTAATAAATAGATTATCTGCTGAATCTTGAAAAAGTATCTATTTGTAACTATTAAGTTTGAACTCAAGTCGGGGCACTCACTTGTACGAGCAGCTTGAGCCTTGTGATCCTCTGGAAAGGAAGGATGAGGAATGAGGTAAAGGACAAGCCCCTGACCCGTGGATGGTTCTCCTGTAAAGCCATGGCCTCCCGAAAAGCCTGGTTTCCCTCTCTAAGCAGACATGTTAAGACAACACAATGCTTACTTGATCCTACATTGAGGACACAAACATTCTCTCTCTCCTCTTTGATGCAATGATGAGAGACAGAGAACAGAACACTAACCTTGGTCAAGTTTCTGCTAATCCCCCATGGATCACCCTGCTGTGCTTAATTGAAGTACTTCACCTCATTTAAAGAAAAATGCTAGTGTACAATGTTTTCTATTGTCAACAAATACAATGAATGAAAGTACCAAAACCAACTAAGTTTTGGTCAATCACTCAGTACTTTGGGACTTGTGGCTCTCCTCCCCAAGCCCATTGGTTTCTATTGAAGAGGTGGATCTTTAATATATTCATGTGTTTTAAAGTGTATATAAAACTTGATTTATAAGTTCATTTATTCCATATCAATATTTTCAGTCGCTAAGCATTTGATACAAATCACATAGGAGCTACAAATCAGTTCATTTTGACTTTTCTGATGAAAGTCCAGATGCCAGTGGCCAGTTGCATGAAACTCTGTCTAACACGCACGTGAGTGTGCACAAAGATAGAAATATGCAAGTTCGTTTAACTCGGCACCTCCCCTGAACTTTGTCCAACCCCTCTTGGAACTTCCCATCCCAGCCCCACCACTGAATGATGTTTCAGCACCAATCCCCAATAGTTATTTCTTCATATTTTACACTTACTTACTTTAAGCCTTCTAACTATTTGTTATGACATGTATCCTATGTGTTTTCATTGAGATGCTTGTGTTTGTGTATGTGTGCTCTGCTGCATATACTTTGTAATTTCCCCACTGGGGATGAATACAGTTCTGCACATCTGTTGCTATCTATAGCGCACATTATCACTGATTAATCACTTGAAGAACATCTTCAGGGTAACATCCCTGTTAAATGTCAGACAGATGATCAATGATTCATTCATAGGCTCATATTGAAAGAGATAGAAAATGCTTTGCAATTGAAGATACAATTAGAGATCATTGACAGCTAAAATTTAAATTAAAAAAATATAGGTATTATGCGTCACATGCAACAAATCAATTAAACAAACACCATGAATGATGACAAAATCAACTTTGTATTTATCTCTGTGCACCATAGTTTCACCAGAGAGAGACAAATATAGAGTCAATTTAATGATGTTACAATTTCTTGCTCTGCCCAAAGCTATAAAGCATGAACTATATGTATTGTTTCCATTGTACATTTGATTAGGAAAAAAGTCAGATGTTCTCTTAGTTTCTCACAAATTGTTTTCCAGCTTAGTTTGTTTTGTATCCAATTCAGCAACAAATTCCTGATTTTGAGCTATTAGCCCTAACAATCAGATTTGGCTACACAGGCAATACTTAGATCAATCCACTGGTTCCTCTGGGTTTTTTGGGACAGTAAGAAAAATACAATATACCACCAGCACTACCCCTAAAAGGTACACAGTAGTACAACAGTGAAGCCCCTTCAAATCAAGACTGTGAATGTGAAGTTAGAGAGCAAATCCCCTTTGCTTTATGATATTCCACCAAGGAATAATTTGTCCTGAATAATGCTGAAAACCTATGGAGTGGACCAGCCTGTTTGAAGAAGAAACATCCTTATCAACTGAGAGAAAGCTCTTCTTCTTTGAGTATCACAATGATTAGTCACCATGTTTTTGAACAGTTTTGTCATGTTCTGCCTAAGCTGATAGAACTAATCTTTCTACATTGCAGCTCAGCCACTGATGTCATCATATGTGACAAGTAATTAGGCTTGGCACTCCTAACACCTGTATGTGTGTGATCAGACTACTAAACCAAATACTTGGCATAATGTAAGTATGTAAGTTCATAAACCAGTCGCAGGTTTTAACATGTTCATATTTAGTTTTGAAACAACAAGCTAGTCTCATAGGTTTTTCTGGTAGCTGGCAGAAGTCCCATAGTGCCAGCCATCTGAGGAACCTGTCCTCTGCAGCGCGTGGGAACGCAACACTCTCACTCAGGTATTTGTGGCTGATGAAGTGGGACATACTCATTATATTCATAGTCAACCACACCCTGCACATCACATTTGTTATGATCAAAAGCAAACCTGTTTTCTACTAAAAAGCCGGACTGACAACATTCACAAAAAATCGCAGCTTATGAAGGATGACGCCTATTATTCTTCCTCCCACTTCCTCTCTCTCATCAACAGCAGTCAAAGAGGACGCAGTATTGTTCTGAGCAGTGTATGAAGAAGAAATAGATACTCACAAAATGCGTCTGTAGTTTTTCTCCTGGTACACCTGGTTAATGACGTATTTGATGAAGACATTGAAGTGTTCCACAGCGTGGTGGTAAACAATGTCACACACATCAGAAATCAAAATAGACTTCTCAATTCGGTGCTCAAGATCCATCAGGAACCTAAAAATATTAAGAGATCATTATCCAGGCATTTGAAGCAAAAGCTTGTTTGCTAGACTGGAATTGATCAGACTTTCAATCATTAACTGATTTGTGTTAATCAAGACCTCTTCCTACCTTTCACTGGCCTTCATGACTTCCTCGATGTTGGAGAACAGAAAATGCACATCAGATTGGCTGAGAGTGTTGATTAAATCAGGGTTGCGTAGGAAGTGAGTCTCTAAAATCTCCAAACTCTTGTAGTACGATGCTTCTGAGGTAACAAGCTCAAACATGGCCTAAGACAGAAAATAAAATCACAATGCCACATAAATACTAACCGAGGATCCCTGCACCTAGTGAACAGTTGATGTGCGACAATTTGACTTCCTGCTGCACAGCAGGATGAGGCTCATTGTTTTCCTTTCACTGATTTACTCTGAAAAACCCATCAAATTACCAATTTAAATTATGGATGTGTAATAAAGTAATCCATTTACTTATATGTTGATGGCAGATGAGACATCACAATCTGTTTGCGGGAATATTCATGAAGTTATTTTAGAGTAAGGCAATGTCAAGTCTAAATTTATCTTGTTTGTTTTTCTGTTATAACTCTGGCTAGAATTGTCAGTAATGCTAGTCCAGCTAGCAGCGTGGCTCTAGGAATCGCAATGTCAGTCTGTTGGACAGTTCTTCGCAACAATTTGATCCAAACTTAAATATCTCATCAACTATTGGATGGATGAAAATACATGGTCTCCAGATGATGATGTCTACATTATTTGGTGAAGCCCTGACTTTTCCTCTATCGCCATGAGGTTGAGCTTTTGAATGCAATGCACTCTTGAATGCAATATTCTATAACTAATATCTGTACATATCTATACAAGCCTTCACCCGCACAAAATTGCTTACCTCCTGCATTATGATTTCTCTCTGTGGTAACTGGGTGAGCAGGCCACTGGCCTGCACAACTTCCAGGTTCTGCCACAAGCTCAGTGAGCGAGCACTGTTCCTCAGCTGCAGCTGTAACACTGGAGGGGACATGACACCGGACCCTGCCACCACAGTCCCTGGTGGGACCCCAGGAGAAAGGTTCTCACGCTGCCGCCGCTGCTCAATCTCATGCTGCTTGGAGGTGTCCCGGTATTCCTGGTACAGGAAGGCTGGAGAGTCAAAAGACATGTGTCCCATTTGTATTTATACCATTTCAAGCTTTTGCAGCCTCTTGCACTCAACTGTTATGGTCCCTGAAGGTTCCAGCTTTAAGGCCTTAGAGGGGCATTGGGACGGGGCATTGGCCTCGTCAGATTTTCTCTGTTTCCTTTTGTTTCTTTCATCAATCAGCCTTCAGACTGCCCTCATGTCTGCTTACCTGTGTTTTGTTCTGTAATTAAAGTTCTGTCTTTTGTCTGTTGGTTGTCGGTTTGTCTTAATTTATATTTGAAGTTCTGTACCAGTTTGCCGTGTCCTGGCCTGCTGTTTCCTGCCTCTTATCAAGCTTTTAAGTGTTTTTCAAATGAAATCATTGCATTTGTCTGCTGCCTCCTCGTCTTTGTCTGCGTTTGGGTCCATGCCCTGCTGCCCGCTCTCCAGACAGTGACCAACAGCAACTCAGTGCCATTAAAACAATGTGTCTATTTTCTGCTGCCAGCAGGTGGGGCTTTGACATTTTCAGACATCTTTAGGAATGTTTTAGAGAGGTAGGTCCTGCCACACTTCTGTGGTAGCTTCTGTTCCACTAAACCATGTTTGCTCATCAGACCAAGGTTTGACCTTCTGTGTTTCAGCAACAAGGAAGTGCTCCTACTCCATAATGTGTTCTTTTAACTTTCTGCTTACATCTGAAGTTAGAATGTTTGTCATTCTGTAAGTTGACATCTGCTGCTTCTAATCACCTCGCCCCTACATTTTGTCAAATATCTGAGCAGTTTTATAATATTCTGTAGCATGTGAAGGACAGACAAATGGAAGACCATGAGAGACTCCAACACAGCAGTCTGACAAACATCCACTGCTATTTACATAGCAGCACTAATTAGTTCTCCAACACTGCACTGGGATCAGCTAGTCATGTTACTGTGATTACAGTCATGGTGACTGATCAGTTGTTATTTGTGTTTCATTTTGTGCTTATAACAGTATAATATAACAGAAATTGACCCATTTATAGTATTACAATATTACACACAGTTTAGTTTTACATAGCATTTGGTTATTATTCTAAGCTCAGCCAACAGATAAGTAAATTAGTCGATCATTTGTAATATGGTTTAAAAATCAATATTACATATTGCAAAGTTGGGTGGGAGGCAGCTTTTTAATAATTCAAAAATCACCTTCCAGTAAAACAAAGCTGGTTCAATGATTGTCTTGGCAAATGTGTTATTATTTATAAGATATTAACATTGACCTGCATCATCATAATGATTAGTCTTCTGAAATAGACATGAATATTTGAAATTGAAATCTAGGTATTTACTTACATTGACACCATTGTCCGTTTTATAAGTTGTGTCACTCAGCACAAAAACAATGCCAATCTAGAGTACATTAGACTCATTTTACCGTGTTCGACACATTAAAGGCACCCACAACCATCAACCTAATGTACTGCTGCAATACACAGTAAGTTAGTCGAGCTAGTTAACTCAGTAGGGAACTTAGCATCGTAGATGGTCTCCTTTATGTGTTAACTGCAGTGGATGTGGTGGTGTCACACAACCTTCTCATAAAAGTAGATGTGTGTACCCAGATATGAAAAAAGGCAGCGGCTGTTTGAACTGATCAGGTAGCAATAGCAACCGGAGGCTAAGAGACAAAAAACGGAAAGGTCGATAATGTTGCTATGTACAAACATACCTGTGTATGTGTGGACTGGGACTCAAAATAAAATAGTTTGCAGATAAGAACAGCTGCTCTTTTCAGGGAACATTGGCTATGAGTATATCAAGAGGGAAGGTGACTTTGAACAACAGGAGCCTGTTGCATAATCTCCCTCAGTCATATACTGCAGATTGCTTTGGTGGGCGTAGAGCTGGACTGAGACTTACATAAGAGAGAGTGAAATGTGCGTATATATCCAAGAAATGCACAGGTTAGAGGAAAGGAAACAGCACATTTATTTGTTTACCGAAGATATAAAACTGTTTCTGCCCTTTGTGAATTGTTCACCACAGTCCTGCAGGTAATCTGCTGTCTTGAGCAAATTTGGACAAAACCCTGCAAATAACCATTATCCTGTGTACACACTGAACAACACTTTGGTGAGTAGTCAGTCAACACTGCCGACTATCAGCTTAGAGAGGCACTCAACCTTGATAAAGGAGTCAGATATGCAGTAACAGATACAACTCAGTGGCAGTGGTGTAGCCTTATCACACCTATTAATACATTATTTACCAGAAATAAGTGTTTGCACGTGTGTTGCATATGTGGATGTATTTGTCTTGCATTGCTAAGTCTCAGTCATATAATATATATTCACAAATAAGAGCTTATTTTGTCAGCTTTGGAACAGGAAACAGTGGGTGGAATACATACGCTACCCTCACATCATGTCTATCCTCACCAATGTTTTTGACGATGTTGAGGCTGTGGCAGATTGTCTGGGAGCTATCTCCATTGCTCGGCAACCTGAAATGAAAGAAAAAAGGAAATATGGGTTTGGACAGGCAGACAGGTGGCTGAATATATTCAATTTATGCTTCATTTTGTGTCAACAAATGATGCAGCAGTGCAGTTTTGTGCATTCCATCACAGACACACAATGATCTTCTCCATCAAACACAACAAAGTGAACCCAAGCCACGGGATTACGCTTCACATTATTCGATACAAATATAAAAACATACATCTGCGCCTCTTCACATTCACTCTCCAGCCTCACAATGAGTCACAACTCAATAATTCCAATCCCTCTATCACTTACTTTGTCATAATTCACAGTGTATTCATAATTTTGTTGCTCATAAGTAAAAGCACTAAAACAATTGTCATTTATATTTGCCTGTTTTATTTATTTTATATTTATTATTGGCAGAAACCCACCGGTTAAGCTTTATAAAGTGATCCTTTTGCATTCTATCTTCTACACCTCTCTGTTTCCACTGTAATCATATCTGACCTGGGGTTGGCGTTGTCCCGATCTGCTCCGTGAGAAATGGACTGTTGAGAGCTCATGGTTTCGCTTCTGACAGTGCAAGCAGCAGTTGTTTGATCAGACAGATTTTTTATGTCTCCGCTATGAATGCCGTGAGTCCGGTAAGTGATCATGTCGACTGGAAAATTTTGATGCTGGCTGTTGGAGGCAGCAGATATGTCCACACTCCTCCCTCCTCCCACTCCTCCTCTTCTCCTATTCACATCATCCTTGTTGTACAGAGCATGTCTGCTACTGGCATCATCATTGCTTGGCAACACAGCTCTGGAATGATGGAGCTTTGGTGAAAGCTGAGGGCTACATTTGACAGCAAAAAAACACTTTAGAATCACATCTATAGCAGCCATCATCATCTTCATCTTCAAACTGACATGTAGTAAGGCCATGTACATCAGTCTCTGTGTATGTTTGTCATTTAAGTGAGTGAATTCCAATGTTTTTCTTCTGCAACAGCCTCCTTTAGACATTCTGTGTCCTAATTCACTGGCTGAATCCTTAAGAGAGCGCATTTCTAGTTCAAATATTGTATATGATCTGAAGAGATCAGGTTAATCAATCATTTTACCCAAACAACAAATATATCCTCCCTTGTCATCAAAATCCCATAATCTATAGTGAATCTGAACAAACCCGCTCACAGCATCGGCTGTGAAAGGACTAGGGTTATCAACCAGGGGTCGGCTGATCAAGGAGGCCATTTCACATCTGATCAGAAGACCAAGCTTTGAACAGAGAGGTGGGTAACGTCCAGGAAGGTCAAGTAATTACTCCTGAGTCAGCCCCATTTACTGAATGAAGACTTTTGACCTTAGTTATTATTACATGTACTTTCTTTTGCAAAGGTAAAAAGATTCCCATGAATTTCGCTACATTTTTGTCCTAATTGATTGTCTTTTTGTTTTCAATATGGGAACACTTCTAGCATCTGACAGAATATACTCATCAACATCGGATAAAGGAAGGCCCGCTTCTTCATGGGAAACGGGCCTTCAGATGAACATCACCAGATCTGCCCGAGCAAATCTGAAAGCAAAGTCGAGACATTGGATAGCCAAGATGGAAGCTTAGCTAGCATAGCTAAGACCTAAGGCTTTTCCACCACCCAGTCTGTTCCTGGCTAATTTCTGGGGGGAGGAAAATTCAGTGACTGATGAGCCAAAATTTTCACAGAGACCTGGCTCCATCATTCATCCCAGATCAATCTGCACTTGACAGACGGACAGGGCAGAGAGCAGGACTCCGGTGGGATGAGAGGAGGTGGACTCTGTTTACATCAATGATGTTTGGTGCTAAAACATAGGCATAGCTGATGGACAATGTTTCCCTGATGTAATTTTATACCATGTCCATTTTAATGGATTACAACCTTCTCTATGTGTCAAGTGTGCAAATTGTTTTCTATACAAGTTTGTCATCCATACTGAAATCCCAAACCGTAAGCCAGTTAGTATTTTAATAGACGTGATCAGATACAGCACAGTGCAGGCCGCCTACTTGGAAACGCTCTCTTGTTGGCAGATGGATGAAAGGATAACATCGATTTTATTGAGGGTTGTTGGAAGCTGGTTGCTCTTTGTTTGCCACTCAGTCTTAAGCCTCAGTCTTAAGCTGTCTATTATCAAGTGCTAACATCAGCTTGCTTTAACAAGCCAACAGGCAACACGTTTTTATCTCTGGTTTGGCTTTATTTTTCCGTTTTTTTATGATACACAAGTGACCATATAACTTTGAGGATTAAGTTTTTTGCAATTTACTTGTTTACTTGTAGCTATAAGCTTTTTTGACATAAAAAAAGCATCAATCCTATCACAGAACTAGGGCTAGCACACTGCTTCCTGGGATCTTCTGGCTATAACTGAATGCATCAGGAGACTGCTGTTTCAGTGTTAATGAATGAACCTTCCTAGAGACTGGTGAGACTTGTGTGTTTTGAGAGACATGATACGCCTTGAGAGTGTGTGTCTAGTATGAAGTGTAACAGTGCTGTATGTGCTTGTTTGTTTTCTGGGCGTGTTCCTGTTCTGTGCTAGGGTTGGGCATTGGTAGGCATGAGGACTCACCGTCTAGCCACGGGCAACAAAGGTGACTTGTTGGGTAAGGGAGCATAAGAGGAAGCTCTGCTGGATGGACTCTGGTCCAAACCATGACTGGTAGGATCTGGAAAAAGAGACACGGAGAGAGAGAAAAGCAATCAGAAGGAGATGGTGTCTTTATAATCAGGCACCACAGTGTGGAACATTATTATCCCTCCATTTCGCACACACACACACACACACACACACACACACACACACACACACACACACACACACACACACACACACACACACACACACACACACACACACACACACACACACACACACACACACACACACACACACACACACACACAGCCTTCTTTGAGTGGAGTACAGTAAGAAGCAACACCATGGTCAAGAAAGGCATAATTCATAATGAGCCATGATGTTCAGTCCGGGGGGCAGACTCACCACTTTTAAGAGCAGGCTTAAGACCTTCCTTTTTGATAGCGCTTATAGTTAGGGCTGGTTCAGGTTCGCCTTGGTCCAGCCCCTAGATATGCTGCTATATGCCTAGACAGCCGGGGACTACCTAGGATACGCTGAGCTCCTCTCTCCTCTTCTCTCCCTCCATCTTTATGTATTAATCTCCTATTTATGCACATTACTGATTTTGCTTCTTCCCCGGAGTTCTTGTGCTTTCTCGCCTCGCAGGTTCCCAGGAATCGGGGTTATCGTGCCACCTACTGAGGCCCTGCTGACACCCACTACTACTACCACTATCATTATTAGTCACATTACTATTATTATTGCCTGTACTATTACGCTTATTGACTTGCTTGTACCCTGGAGTCTTTGTGCTTTCTCGCTTCGCAGGCTTCTATAAATCGTGGCTGTACCTGGACCGTGGTCGTGCATCCTGCTACGGCCCTGCTGACACCGACTGCTACCACCATTATTATTACTAGTCACATTACTATTAATATTACCTGTACCATTAAGCATTTTAGCTTTACTTCCACCCTGTAGCCCTTTTTGCTTTCTCGCTCTGCAGGTTTCCATGAATCGTTGTGGTACCTGGACCGTAGTCGTGCCTCCTGCTGTGAGCCAACTGACACCCACTGCTACTTCGATTATTATTATTAATCACATTACTATCCCTATTTTCATAATTATAATTCTACTGTAATAATTGCTGCTGTTATTATAAGTAGACTTATTATATGAATCATTTATGTCATATACATTGAATGTGTTGTATCTCTGTTATGCTGTTCATTCTGTACACATGACATCTATTGCATTCTGTCCATCCTGGGAGAAGGATCCCTCCTCTGTCGTTCTCCCATAGGTTTCTTCCTTTTTTCTCCCTGTTAAAGGGGTTTTTAGGGGAGTTTTTCCTGTGCCGATGTGAGGGAAGGACAGAGGATGTCGCATGTGTACAGATTGTAAAGCCCTCTGAGGCAGATTTGTAATTTGTGATTCTGGGCTATACAAAATAAACTGAATTGAATTGAATGTTTTTTAAAAGCAATGATGAGCAGAGACCAGTGTCTTTTCATGAGTGACTTACCAGCAATCCCACCAAACCATTGTTTATTCATATCTTTAAATGTAAAAGATTTTTGTTGTTGTGGTTGTTGTTTTTTAACTTAACACACCTGCTACATAAACTCACAAAGGGAACAACAATGCATGCCACGTTATTTAGACTATGGCACATTAAACAAGGCTTACTGTTTAATAGATAAATCAATTTTAAATATAAAGAGAAACCTTGTGATATGAAAGTATGTGTCATGAGAAACTATTTGCAACTAACTTGCATTAAGTAGTTACAGCACTTCCGTGTTTTTTCAACCCAAACGACCTTTCCTAAACCTAAAAAGTAGTTGTGTTGCCTAAACCTAACTGCGTTTCCTGTGAAGAAGGAGGTGCATTTATAAAAGACTGTATTCCTGTAACGAGCAGAAATCGACACGTGTGGGAAAACGTGAGAGTGACTCTCCTCATAGATATCATACAAACCGTTTTATTTGGATACATTTGGTCCAGCCCCAGCCCCGACTCATCTTCAGTCTGCCTTCATTGCCAGTAACACTGACTTTCCGGCCATTAAGTGTTTAAATGGCACTCACAATGCTTCTGCTGAGTCATATAAATACTTACGAATTTCATTCAGGATTTATTTCCAACATTTGACCAAAAATGAAAAATGTATAGAATTAAAGGATGTCTGTCATCAACCTTCATGTCTGTACTGACATGCTGCCCAATCAACACTTCGGCTCTTAATTAAGAATTTGATCAACCGATGTATGTTTGAAACATACATTAGGATATTTTCCGTCATTGTCCTTTTCTACTAATGTCTAGTCATACTGGCTTTTTCCGTGGCTTTCAACTATATCTCTCAGTCTTCATCGTTGAAGGGGGCGGCTGTGGCGTAGTGGAGAGCAAGGTAGCAAGGTAGTTCTCCATTCAGAGGATCGGTGGTTCGATACCCGGCTTCGGCAGTCGATGTGTCCTTGGGCAAGACACTTAACCCCAAGTTGCTCCCGAAGGCTTGCCATCGGTGTGGACTGGATGTTGCATGAATATTAGTTAGAGTCTGATGGTGGCACCTTGCATGGTAGCCTGTCATCAGTGTGTGAATGGGTGAATGATATGTAATATATACTACTGATTGTAAGTCGCTTTGGATAAAAGCGTCTGCTAAATGACTGTATTATTATTATTATTATATAAGGGAGTTTGCTCAGATGTCATCTGATGAAGACACTGTGCACTGTGTTTGAACCCTGCAGAACAACCTTGAGTCTTCCCATGGTCAAGAATGCCTGTTTATCATTCTGCCTGTATCAAATCTATAAAAATAGTGTTATATACTGGAGGGGTTTCCAACCCCAGAGCCATGAGACAAGGAATCAATGTGATTTGACAATAATTACCTAACTTTACAGGCTATTTGTGTTGTAATTACCTTGAAACTAATTCAGAAGTCACAGTTTGTCTGCAGTCCTTGGCCCTGTTATCTCTGCTCTAACTCCTTTTTGATTTAAAATTGTTTGAAACCATCCCATCATGCTTAAAGATATAGTGAAATAAAATACAGCAATATTTGATTTGATTTTCTCTCATAATTGCCCCCACTTACATAATCAGTTTTGCTCAGAAATACGTCACATTACACAATGTTTTATGGGGACTTTTAACTTTAAAGATAAATGCCTACATAACAGTGACTACACTGTCTGTCTGCAATGGCAGGCGTTTTAAGACATGCCAGCGCATGTCAACATGAAATAAGATATGCAGGACTACATAAACCATATCAGGTGGGAAAAAGGTGTTAGCATGAATTATTCATTTTTGGTTTAGAGAGTAGAACGTAGAAGAAGACTTGAAAAGTCTTATGAATCTTTGGGTCATGTAAACATTATTAAATTTGTTTACCTTTTACACAAGTTATAATATTTTTTACAGCTGTTGCCAGTTGCTATTCCAAAGTCCTATTCTGTCCTTCTGTATAGACTGTGGAAGGCAAACAGCTGAGCAGTAAATTTAAGGAAGAAAAGGTGTTAAGATAAGATAAGATAATCCCTTATTAGCCCACAGTGGGGAAATTAACTATGTGTCTGTAATCAGTCTCACTTGCAAATAAATAGAACTTTGCCCTCTTTAATTAATGGTTGAATAACTGGTATATGAAAGACTTTCTGGTATATGACAGTATTTGGGGGCCTATATAAAAAGGGCAAGCTATGGGTTCCCATCAGACATTACATCCTTTAGAGCATGGGGGCATTTTATCACAGGTTTCAATTCCATTGGATGATTTGGTAGTTGATATATCAAAGTTCTCTCTAATATTTACAGCAATCTGATCAGTGTAATTGCTCATGAAGAAGTGAACTTGTACAAAATCGGTGGAAGATCTTAATTTAAAAATGTACTATTATTTTTCTTAAAGTGGCCCTATTTTGATTTCCCACTTTTTCCCTCTTCTTTAGTCTCTTATATATATTTTTGTACATGTAAAAGGTCCGTAGAGTGTAAAACCTGAAGTCCACGCCTAAAAGGAGTTACCCTCCCCCTCAGAAACACTGCTCCTGAGCTGCCTGAAACGGCTCCATTGAATTCTGTCCTTCACTTCTGTAACTTTATGAGGTCACAATGTTACGGAAGTAACGTAAAACTGCTCTGGCTAGTTTGGCCCTCAAACAACAAAAGAGAGAGACGGAGCTGAAGCTCCAGATGAAGAGTTTTTTTAAATGTGAAACGTTGACCAATCACAACAGAGCAGGCTAGCTGACCAATCAGAGCAGACTTGAATTTCTGGAGGGAGGAGCAAGCGCTACAACGGAGCATTTCAGAAAGAGGGTCAGAAGAGGTGCTGCAGGACAGCCAGGATGAGAAAAACAAGGCGGATTATGAGCATTAACGCTTGTAAACATGTTGTAACTGTAACTTGAGATAAAAATATGCACCTGAAAAAGAGCATAATAGGGCCTGTTTAAAGAAGATGTGTAAGTAGTCAAACGTTTTTGATAAACATAAACAACAGACAGGATTTATAGTTTGATTTGATTTATAGATGTAACACCAAAGGGACATTAATAAACTTGTAACTTGTAAATCAGAAGCGGGACATTTTATTTTTGTGTTTTCCCTCATTAAGGAAGGAAAGGTTTAAGAAAATGTCGTTCAATCTTTCAGAAAATTGGGGAGCTAAATAATGATGGTAAGCTAACAGAATATTAATTTAGCTGATTTGTATTATTTAACCCTCTGAACTCCAAAATCCACCGGCAGGATGGAAAAGCATGTTGTCTTTAAAAATCCCCCAAATTACACAGTTTATCAGAGCCAGGGGTTGTAAAAACTGTCAAGATCGTTAGATTTTCATCTTTCCGAAGATCCCTAAAGACATCACGTGTAACGAAGGCTTCTGTCAGAAAAAGTAACCAAAACAAAGCTGAATTGCTTTATGCTACATGTCTCATCTGAGAACACAGAGCAGAGAGGAGAAGTTGTGAGTAGAGGTTGTAAAAATGTAAAAAGTTCATATTTATGGCACGAGGAGCCTCCATTTTTTTCAACTTTGGTAACACTTGTGGCAACCTGGAAAAATGTTGGATATATAGATTCCATTGTTTGCCATTTTTTTGTAAAAATAATTATTAAATTACTTGATTTTCAACTTTCTTTTACATCATGTTTGGCATTGTTACTGAGTTATTCTGCACTAAAGACATTTTTGAGTTCCGTCTGTTTCTAGCCATGATTGTTAAAACTGACTTCTGTGAAGCTTGAAACTTGACATTCATTCATATTGTGTCATTATCATTCTTCAACATCAGTGTTTCATCCACTCTCTATGTGACTTCTTCAGCAATTCTGCACCACTCAAAAAATAAAATGATTTATGAGAAAATTGTAAATACAGGAACCCTCTGAATGGCACAAAGTCTCTTGTATGTGGCTCCTAAAACAAATGTTAGCTCAATGTCTTGTTTCCTGTGCATGGTAGATACACACATACATAGTAGGATCAAATAGATAAGAAAGCTTTGGCCTGCTGCTTCTGTCGGCTACCTGTTTCCTGGATATAAGTGTATTATGTTAGAAGCTTCATCTATAGCTTTTCTATCTCTACTAAATTGGGTTATTTAATTTTGGAATTCTAAAAAGAATACAGCATTGCGCTTGTAACCCAACATTTTACCACCTGCACTCTCTTTAAAATGATAGATTTTATAAATACAGCCACTGGTTCTCTTCACTGAATATGAATAGAGTGAGAGAGTCCAGTTAAATATTTAAATATATAGTACAGTTATATATTTGTGGTGGCCACAATGTGCTGTGATCTGGTGTGCATTTATCAGACATGCTATCAAAGCAAATACCATCTGATCATATCCCTGATGAAATACAAAGATTAGAGTTATCAGTGTCTCTGTAAATGATCACTATGGGATGGCTGGTAATTGTTGATAGGATCAAAACATTTAAATCAATAATCATAATTTCATATACTGCTTCTGAAAACGCACACTTTCCTCTTTATTTCAGGTCACGGGATGATCAGGTGACTGGATTGTGTGCCACTTTTCAACAGGCCTCAGTGTTTTCTAACTTAGTTTATTTGTAAGGCTGATGCTGTGTAGTTAAAGTAATCACTTTAATCCCTCCCTTTGAGGCCTATCCAAGATGCCGGGCAAAGTCTAAGCTCAAATGCTTTATTGTTGCGTTTGGTGTGGCTCTACTGTATGAATATGGTGCACTCCTATAGGGAACAATGACTAATGCAGCACATACAACACGCCAACAATACATTCTGTATCCCTATCTTTCAGTTTCTGGGATTGTGCCTCTTACAGACTGTTGAGAACAAAGCAGGATGACAAACAGAACTCCCACCAGAAGACCTTTGCAAATAATTTCAGACTCTAATATCAACAGGATATCAGGGATATGTTGGTTATTTCATTTCAACAAACCAACTTCAAGTTGTTTTTTGCTTGAAATCACCTGTCAGAGGTTGAGCTGTGGAATATTTACTCAGATCATTGTGCTGCTCATCAAAACTAGTTCCTCAGGTTGTACTCGTGTATAGGATAGAAGTGCCAAGCCTTTGTTCTACTGTCAATAACAACTGCATCAATACCAACTGCCAATGGGGACACAATGCAGAGAAACAATATACAGTGATACCACTACCAAAACCATGCTGCTGCAGTGTGATGCACCACTATGAAGCCTGTTAATGTTCAATATGCATTTAGTTGAATAAGTGCAAACAGGTTTGAATTAGGCTAAATACATGTTGCTTTAGGACCAGAAAGGTCATCTTAAATGTTGATTTACTAGTGAGATAAATTCCCCAAATTTAAGGGTTGAGTACAAAAACAATGTTAAAATGCAGGCACAGTGGAGGTCTGACGTTTTCTTACTTTGCTCAGTAGGGTGCTCAGATAAACCATGCTTCTTCTTCCTCATTGACCGATAGAAGCGTGAGTTCCTCCGGATAGGCTCTCTGGTGAAATCTTCATCATCGTCCTCCCCCTTGCTGGGTTGAACCACAGCTGGTGGATGCTTCACTGGGGGATCCTGTGACTTGTGCCCCCACTTGCTCCTGAACATGGCTGTCACAGACATGGTATAGGACCCCCTTTGCTTTAAGAAAAAGTCTTGAAGATTAGGTTTGATTTTGAGAAAATTAGCCAGAATCCAGGAGCAAATCCATGACTAGAAATTAAAAGTTCTGGTGAAAAGTAAATCCTACAACCAAGTCCAAGAACAGAGAAGTGGTTCCTGGTCCGTCTCTCTGTCAGTGGGAACACAGCAGTGTTGCTAGCTACACAGGCAGCCTTTGGAACCAGCAGAGTGCGTCACTTATTTCTGCCTAAGCTGTAATTATTGCATTTATGACTCTCTCTTTCCTGCTCTTTGCCCCTCGTCTGATAGGCTGCCTCCCTCTGTCCCTCTGTCTACACCACCCTGTTACGTGCTGACATTCCTTAGCCCAACCTGGCCTTACCAGCCCGCCTGTCTCGCGACTCTTAAACTCTCCCTGTTGTGGAACCTGAAAAGCCACCTGCTGACAACCTACAGCCTGTTCACATTCTGTGCTTTCAGGGTTTCTCAGATCATTCCACAGAAACTGTCCAAATTCTCGCTCTTGGGCTTTCTATTCAGGTAAAGGTGAGATAATTCAGGTTGAGGTACAGAATAAATAACAAAGTACAGCAAGCATTTTGCAGAAGGTGTCTGTTATTTCCTTGTGTAGAACTGTGTGTTATAGTGATGTGTGTAATGTTCAGGTCCTGTTGAGCCAGGGCCCAATACAGTAGTTGTATATGTAGTCAGCTGACTAGGAGGGTCTAAAGTTCACTGTCTCTTATTTCCCTAACAGCGCTCAGCCTGCCTGTGCTGCCTTTCAATAACAAGAGTTCTGAAATCAAATAACAAACACAATTATGTCTTCAGACCCTGAGAGCATTTTCATGACACAAATAATGCTAAATTTGTTCATTACTTTTTGGATTGCCCTCTAATGTATGATGATTCAGTTTTGGAAGAAGCTGTTGCATATAGTTTGTTTTGGTTATATTACTGTGAAAACCCTTAACCTACACTTCACCCATTTTATTACCTGTTCAAATATTAACTGCCAATATTTTATATTTTTCTTCATTCCATCCATCCATCTTCTGCTGCAGACCATCTCTGCTCCGAGCCCATTGGTCCCTACTTAAGGCCTGTCTTAAAAACAGCTCCCAAATATAGTAGTTTTAAATGGTCATATTTTCTCAGAATATGGTACCAGAGACACCAGATTTTGCACAAATTGTGGGCGGGGCTTAGAGTAATCCCATGTGACCAAATTCTTTCCACAGCATTATAAAAATTCTCCCTCTGAAAAATCAAGAAGATGATGGTGTCAGTGCGTTTCACGCCGTCTGTCAAAGTTATCAAGATTGGAGAGATTGTTTTTCTGAACTTTTTGTTTGTTGTTGCCATGCCAAAATGTGGAAAGCTCACTTTTAAGAAAGGCTCAGTAATTTCCTTTGATAGCCAGTCACTGTAAGTTTTAGCATTTGTTGAGGACTATAATCAGCAGCGAATTAGAACACATTTGGTGCTGTAGTGAGTATTTGTGACAGCAGGATGTCGTACGTGGGATTGAGTCAAAACAATGTTGATGGTGATGAAGGAACACGTCAGCCAGGAACACGTCAGCCAGCTCAAAGGTGTTGCTCATGCTGTATTTTAATGGAGCGCTGTAGTTCAGAGGAAGAAAAGATTGTAGGATGTGACACACACTATACTTGTTAGTAGATATTTTCACTTTTGGTTTGAGTCTGCACGAGATTTGTTGACAATAATGCCAACAGACAAGGTTGTTAAAATCCCGTTTGACTGACAGTATATACATACAGTATATACTGTGTAGCAGGTTGTTCCAGCTCTTCATTGAAGATATATCATATGTGTTTAGTTTTAAATACTCCAGGTTTCCATGGCTGCGCCATTAATCAGTTTGATATAACCGACATTAGTTTAATGTCTTGTGAATCGTTTAAAGCACTTTTTCTAAAAATTCAACAAGACATATTTGGATATCTCTAAAAAGTTTGGGCAGTATGTTAAGTTTGAAGGATAAGCATACTGTTTTTCTGTGAGCATTGACCTTAGTTAAACTTTTAGAGGACTGATATAAGATATTAATTCACTTTCAATATTAAAGAAGGGGCCCTATTGGAATGCAGACACATTGGTATTGGAAGTCCTGTGAACAAGAATGGTTTGGAGAGTGGGGCTGCATTCTTCAAATTCCCACTCGAATTTACACCCGTTTCTAAGCCTACATGGAGGCTTTTGTAAAGCCAGAGTTCTCTTATTTTGTTGGAATTAAATCTGTGTCCTTTTGTAGATACAGAGCAGCTCCAAACCCACAATGGTTTCATGGCAAGGCTCTACACAAGCAAATTCTGACATGTGCCGATTCAGGACAGAGAAATGAGACAGAAAGGATAGACATCATTAATTACATGTGAAGAAAAGGTTACCAGGTTGTAATCAGCTCATACATGTTAAGCCTGTATGTGTGAAAGTCCAGTGAAAACCAGAAATACTCATTGTAAATTTGATTGCAGCTTTTACATACAAGCAAAATTAACATTTTCTATTGTTGTTACGTGAAGATGAACAACTATAGACAGAGCAACATGTGTTATTTAGGAAATCCCCTCAGACAGTCAAATCCTGCCGCTTAGAATCATAAGTACATCTTTGGTGTTCAACTTTATCTATAATAACACCTAAATTGTTTACAGTAAATATTCTTCACACAATCTTTAGTGGTTAAAAATTCCCTTTTTAAAGATTTAAGCAAAGACCATTAGTTTAAGTGAACAAATCTATTATTTTGTTTGGCTAGAGGGACCAGACATGAGAAAACAAGGCTGTCACCTGCCAGTTATAATAACAATAGTTCTACCAGTGGAGATGGTCTGCTTTTCGCTTGACTTAATGTTGTCAAATAGAAGTTGGGCAGCAATGAGAATCAGATATGGCGCCTTTCTTTAAAGCCAAATTTCACATCAAATCTAATGATCGAAATTGAAGACTAATCTTATAATTGTCATTATTTTGACAATACGTTTTTTTCATTGATTTACAAAATAAATCTCCAAAGAAAATGATGCATAACTACATCAAAAACCTTTAAAAATCTAAAACTGCACTATTTTTGTTTTGTTATAAAAGACGCACTATTCTGATTGTGCCAGCAAATATCACAACCAGAAGTGTATATTCATTTCTAAATAGGCAAACTGCCAATATAAATCAATATGACTTTGAAGAATTATAGAAGTCAAATCTTGAGTCATATTCAATATGCATTGACAGGTAAGGCATTGACTAATATACTCTCATTAAATACTTCTTGAAGAAAGGGCACCATCTGCTGGTAAAATAATTTGGAGAAATCAGAAGATTGACCATCTGTTCCAGGATACTTGTTATCTTACTTTTCTATACAATTACCGTACTTGTGTACCTTTACTATCAACATTTTTCTGATATTAGAGTTCTGTAAATAAAGGATATACGCTTTGGGTCATTGGTTATATTTCATTGCATTCCTTTTAAGCTGATTAATAGTATTCATTTTAACATGATTCCTTTCCAAAACGCTCTGCCCTCCTATATATGATATCTAAGCTCTTTCTAAATTTCCATTTTTTCTCAACTTCTGTCAAGATGTCACGTAATATTTGGGAAAACACCTTAATATTTTTCAGGATGTTCTATGCAAGATCAGGAAAGTACTTTATCTTATAGCTACTGGTTCAAACAATACAATTTATCTTTGCTAAAGTAATTTTTAACTTCACTTTTTCAAAATGAAGAGATTTGTTCCAGTTCCAAAAAGATATAAGATAAGATAAGATAAGATAATCCTTTATTAGTCCCGCAGTGGGGAAATTTACAGAATTACAGCAGCATAGTGTTTTTAGTGATTTTGTGGTCTACTGGGATGGCAGATTGGTTGTGTAGTCTGACAGCAGCAGGAATGAAGGACCTGCGGTACCTCTCCTTCACACACCGAGGGTGGAGCAGCCGGTGGCTGAAGGAGCTGCACAGAGCTGCCAGGGTGTCCTGCATGGGGTTGGAGATGTTGTCCATCAGGGATGACAGTTTAGCCATCATCCTCCTGTCTCCCACCACTTCCACCGTATCCAGTGGACACCCCAGCACACTGCTGGCCTTCCTGACAAGTCTCTTCCTGTCGGCTGTTGAGATGCTGCTGCTTCAGCAGACCACGCCATAAAAGATGGCTGATGCCACCAAAAGAAATCAAAAAACATGACTCTCACAGTGCGTCCAGCCTTCCAGCCTTCCAGGTGAGAAAGGCATCTGTGTAGCAGGTAGATGACAGCGTCATCCACCCCGATGCCAGATTGATAGGCGAACTGAAGCGGGTCCAAAGATGAGCTCACCAGGGGCGGAGGTGCACAAGGACCAGCCTCTCCAGGGTCTTCATCAGGTGGGATGTCAAAGCCACCGGCCTGAAGCTGTTGAAGTCCTTGGGCCGCGGGGTCTTTGGTACTGGTACCACACAGGATGTCTTCCATAGCTGTGGTACTCTCCCCAGCTTCAAGCTCAAGTTGAAGACGTGCTCCACTATCCCGCAAAGCTGGTCTGCGCAGGACTTGAGGAGTCTTGAGCTGATGCCGTCTGGACCCGTGGCTTTTCTAACCTTTATTTTCCTCAGTTCTTTTCTCACCTAGTTAGTTGTGAGGGACAAGTTGGGGGGTGGAGGCTGTGTGCTGGAGGTTGCTGGATGGAGGGTGGGGTGCTGGTCATGGAGTGTAGTGTATGAAGAGTGTGGAGGTGGAGGAGGGGGGGGGCTGAGTGTTGTGGGGAAGAGGGTAGAGGAGGAGGGGGAGGAGGGGCAATCTACAGGGGGTGCAGACGATGAGGGCTGCAGCAGCAGGGAGGACTGGATGGGGGGAGGGGTGGTTGACTGATCAAATCTGTTAAAGAACAAGTTCAGATCATTCACCCACTGTTTGTCCCCCTTGTGGCCAGACATCGCCTTGAGGCCCTTCCAGACCCCGCTGATGCTATTTTACTGCAGCTGATCCTCCATCTTTGTCCTGTAGACCTTTTTCCCTTCCCTGATCTTCCTCCTCAGCTCCCTCTGCACAGTCCTCCTCCTTGTTTCCTGATCTAAAAACCCTCTTCTTCTCCTTGAGGAAGGTCTTTATCTCAGGAGTGATCAATGGTTTGCTATTGGAAAAACACCGTACAGTCCTGGTGGGTACGGTGTTCTCTACACAAACGTGTATGTCGTCCGTTACGAAGTCTGTGAGACTGTCGATGTCCTCCCCATGGGCATCACTGAATACGTCCCACACAGTAGACTCAAAACAGTCCTACATAACTTTAGAATCAGTTAAAGGGGAGGGAAGAATGCAGACTGAGACATTTTGCTTACCAATACTTAAACTACCAACAGTCTCAATGCCATGAGCAGCTCCTCATAGAGACGATGAGAGGGGTTATCATTATTCTCTTGTCCTTCATCTTCCTCCACTGACTCCAGGCTGTCCAGTTACAGCCCAACCACAGAGCTTGTAGTGTCTGCTGTCTTCACAAGTACACCACAGCAAAGAACAGAGCACCAGCTAGTACAGACTGGTCCAAGTCTTCAGAATCCTGTTATACACACTGAGGAAACTGAGACTTCTCAGGAAAAACAGTATGTATGTATGAGTCCACCATCTCCACCCTCCCCAGAGGGTCTACAGAGTCAGCCGTTAAAGGGTAGGTTCAGTTCATTAGATGGGATATTTGGTGCAACTTTAAGGCAACTAAAGCCATTTTCCGAGAAAATATCACAGTTTTAAAAGCTGTAATATGAATATAATTTCCACAATTGATCAGAATTTCCCATTTAAATGTATGAGGCAACCTAACTGCAAGAGGTTGCCAGCCAAGTTAAGCTTTCCACATTTTGGCATGGCAACAACAAACAAAAAGTTCAGAAAAACAATCTCTCCAATCTTGATAACTTTGACAGACGGCGTGAAACGCACTGACACCATCATCTTCTTGATTTTTCAGAGGGAGAATTTTTATAATGCTGTGGAAAGAATTTGGTCACATGGGATTACTCTAAGCCCCGCCCACAATTTGTGCAAAATCTGGTGTCTCTGGTACCATATTCTGAGAAAATATGACCATTTAAAAATATGCCATATAATCAGCAAATATTAGGGAACTTGGCAACCTTTCCTGTTTTTTTGAGGGGAACCTTAACATGCAGCCATGACCACCAAATTTGTGTCTGTTTTACCCTTCTGCCATTTCCAAATTTTGAGTGGGTGATCAGGATTTCCAGTTGTCCAAACCCAAATGGCAGTATATTCTATTGAGGTGGAACCAAGTGAGCCTTTAAGAGCTCCCTCTATTATGGCCAGGCCAGTCACTTATTATCAAAATTTGCAATTTTGAATACAATTGAATGTGGTAGTCGCTTATGCCAATTTTCCTCATCCAAATGGCAGGAAGTTTCCCATTTGTCATTTGGGAAACGTTTTTTCCTTATCAGTAAGGACATTTGGCACACTGTACAAATGTATTTCAATTAACATTCCAGGTTTTGTTCATTTTTCATATCTTAAGATCTGCAGTAACTTTAATACTCTAACAGTCTTTGTATACAGTTTTTGTGGTATAAAGAGCATCTGATGATGCTACTGCTAATTGAATACACTCACTGAAACTGATGCTGTCTTGAAAATTCTAAAATGCCATTAACTGTGTCATTGTCCACTAGACAGCTCCAAACTTGCACTATTACAACATTTACTATTGATGTAGCAGAAATATAACAGATTATTTTAACAATGCAAATGACAGAAATTTCCCATTTGTCATTTGCCAATTTGGAAACTTTCTAACATTTGGGTAGGTACATTTTGCACAGCAAACAACCCCATGGGTTGCTTCTTAAGCCCTATAAAACTCCTGCAAATGACTTATCATCACTTTAGGTCAGGGTTCTGAGATAGGATGTTTGGTTCCACTTCAATAGGATCTTCCTGAAAGAAGATAGCTCTGCAGAGGGTCTACATATTCAGTCCTTGAGGTGCAGGTTCAGGTCAGCACATGGGATGTTTGGTGTAGTTTAAGGCGGTCTCAGTCATTTTCTGAGAAAATATGACCATTTAAAAAAAGCTGTCATTTGGATATTACTTACCATTCAATTATATCAACATTGGCTATTCAAATGAATGGCAGGTGGAACGCTTACCAAGCAGGCATGCTAAGTGTTAGAGAGTGGGAACCAAGATGGAAGCGGCCCATTGGGGTGGGTATATGTATATACAAAGTTCTTATGTTCAGAACCTTTGTTTAGTTTCTTACATGCTGAGGTTATTTTTCCAGAAAATAACATGAATATATATGCAAACTGACACAAAAATAAAGATGTAAAGAATAAGTATTGAATGTGTATTGTACCTTGTGCAGCATTTTGTCTAATAAGACGGGTAAATGTATTCGTTCTTCAAGTTGGATTTGATGCTAAAGATGTGAATGTTTACAGTGGGTTTGTGTAGGAGAAGATGGCTTCTTAATTAATGAATTATTAACGTCTGTATGTTTTGAAATTCGGATTCTGAATGCCTTCTCTCCAAGCTCTAGTCTTCCCTTACACCATACATTCCTCTTGATGTAAGAGGAATCGTGTAGGTGCAGCAGTATGAAAAGTCTAACTTAAGTCGGAGAGAAATCTCCCGGGTTATGGCAAAAATACCTACTTGCTCCGGTTTAGGACAATATCATGCTTTGAATTGAAATAAGACAATTCTGGCAGAAAGCCCTTAAGGGATACTTGTGGGAGGGACTGAGACGCAAGGAAAAGACATAAGTGAGGGAAACAGGGGGTACATCCCAAGTCTCTTAATTGTTTAAGAGAATCGTTTCCCTCACTTGCGTCTTTTCCTTGCGTCTTAGTCCCTCACACCAGGGATGCATGGAGAGACGCAAGGACAGAGGAAACGAGGAAATGTGTTTTAAGAACCATGAGACATCCTTTTCTCTGTAGAGTCACTTGAAGCGACGTCTGTTTCTGATGACAGCAGCGGCTGATCACAGCTGATCAGCTGTCAGTCGGCTTTAACAGCTGTACTGTCAACACCAGTGACACACTGTACCAATATTAACAATGAAACAAAGTAAATATCACTGCCAGAGTAGAAATGTATCTTTCTCTGCAGCCTGCTACCTGTTTAATAACCTACACTGAGTATTTATACTGTGTCCTTGTGTATTTAAACTGTGTTCTGTGTCCTGCTCATGAGCGCAGGACCGATTTCTACTGGCGGAATGCGTTTTTTTAATTAATTAATTAATTATTAACGTTTGTATGTTTTGAAATTCGGATTCTGAAGTCATTATTAAATAATCCAGAATACGATTATGGTTTATCGTAAACACTGGAATTCATTTATTAGGCTCAATGTTTAGCAAATTGGAATTACATAACCCATCAAACCTGCCAATCAGGAATTATCAGCCTCACGGGACAGAATGGAAATGACAATAATTGATGTTTATAAGTGTTTCTGCTGACATACAGACACTCTCCAACTTTCTTTCTCTCGTTCTGCGCCACCATATTGACGGCCGTCCCAAAGCTCTTATTTTGGTTCTGAGGATCTCTGAGATCTCTCCTCACTCCTCAGAGCCGAAATAAGAGCTTTGGGACGGCAGTCAATATGGCGGCGCACAACGACTGCCGGTTCAAGCGACGATCGAGGAGCGACGAAATGACAAATAAGAGACTTGGGATGTACCCAGGGATGCAATTAAGAGACTTGGGATTTACCTGAAGAAAATCACAAGTACGCAAGTCAAGCCCCAAGGAAGAGTGCCAGGCTTGGAAGCAAATTTTACAAAGTGGCCAAAGGTTGGAATTATTAGAGTCCGACAGAAAACTTTTTGTCAATTTGAGAAAGAGACGTCTGTAACTCAGTGGATACCATTTTTAAAAAAAAAATCAATTGAATTACCAGTATGAACACTTGAATAGCCCTTATTTAAATGATTCGGTCCAAAACAATGTAAAATACTCTAACAGCTGAATCCAGAGTTATTTTTCTATAGGCTCCTTAATGTGGAAGATCGGTAATAAGAGGAGCAGCAAGTTCCAGCAGCTATCTATACTCGGAAGTCAAAGTTTTTTTGCTTCACGCGCCAATGAGCAACCTTCATAGGAATGAACGCTGTATCCAGTTCTCTTTATACAATGAGTACAAGGAATTTGACTCTGTTTTGAATCTGCATCTCTCTTGATGTACTACACAGAAAAAAATAACAGCTAGAGTAAGTAGTGAAAAAAAGAAGTGTATAAATATTATATACATATAAATATGTATAAAGCATCAATGACGAACAATAAAAAAATTATAAATAAAACGATATACAAATCAATAGCAAAAAGTCAGATAGTGCAAAGAAATAAATACTGAATGGATAAATAAATGGATAAATGGATAGATGCACAATATGTACAAGATAGATGTCTATACACTGTATATACAGTGTGTATACATTATAATGACAGTGACAGATGATAGGTACATATCTTAAAGAAAAAGAAAAAAGCCAGGACAATTATAACATATATTTGTAACAGTTGATATTCTGGTGTTATAGTGTAGTTCTTAGTGAATGACTCGTGTTAACTGGTTAACAGTCCGTCAGAGTGACGGTCTGTGGGAATAAATATACAGAGCAATACTCAGAGAGGAGAAGCTCAAACAGTTGTGTCCGATCCAGTGAGTCAAGGTCTGTTTCCTGAATGACGGCCGGCGGATTTTCTCTGCAGAAGAATAAGAGACTATGCTGCACACATGGTATTAAGACAGCCACAATGAAGACCCTGATGAACCTGACCGATAACCAGTTCAAGATTAGGGGAGCAGTCCTTGAATTATTTTCCGCGACAGGCTTAAGTTTATGGAAATACACAGTCTGAACTGCAATATAACTCCGACCTGTAGGAGGCAGAAACGTGCTGCAAAGCATCTGGTCTGCCGGAAATCCGGAAAGAAGAAGAAGAAGAAGATCCCACCGGATGTCACGGATGTCAGCACTAGACTAGTTCATGGACTGTATTCTTGTGTGACAGTGTACAGCTGTCGATGAAAAAACAGCAATGGCTGGCAGCAGACTGGAGAGGTTTGGGACTGTATTCACCCGGTAAGAGAGCAGCATTTTACGCTGTGCTTAGAAGTTTGTGGTAGCTAGGCAGCTAACAGTGGCTAATGTTTGATCAGGCACAATGACTAATATTGGTTAGCACAGATTAAAGTACGTTTTCATTCATGGGAATACGTCATTCTGTGTCATTGAGTAAAACTGGGATGTTCAGCAATCACTAAACTGTTCCCTCAATCGAGGAACCTCTAGTGCAGCAGCGGTGACATCATTATAGCTGACCCGCGCATAAGTCAAAGTACGTGAGCACGTTAACTTAAGTCGGCATGCTTCTCAGGCACCACTAACTGATAATACACGTGGACAGAACAAATGGCAAATACATTTCTGTTTTCAAGAGCATGACCGGTCAAAGGAGTTTAATGGTACGGTATGATGACATCATAAGCAAGCGACCGAGACACGGTTTGTGTGTAAACGACTTACCGGAAGGGGTCTTAATTATGGTCCAGATCAGGAAAGAAAGGACTGAGGAGCTCAGCATGAAGAATCGATCAAAGTGATTCATTCTCCAGTGCTGAGCTGAGGGTATAATAATACACAGTATGTGACGCTTATTCTTATTGCTCATTCTAAGAATTTTGAAATCAAGAGGACAACATCATACTTTAGAGCAGGTTTATACATACCATCTCTGAGTTTAAGCCAGCAACACCATTAATCTCTGTGTAAATCTCTGCTTTACAATGAATCATATTTCTGTCAAACGCCTTTTTAATGATTATGTGATGTAACGCATGATGAACAGGGTTCGAGATCTGATGCGCTCTGGGGTCATAAAGCCTTCACAGAAACCCATCTGGTATGATGTTTATGAGGCTTTTCCACCCAAGAGGGACCCACTTCATGTGAAGCCAAACTCCAGACCCTGTACCAAGAAACGGGAAGCTGTACCAGAAATCTTCTACAGAGAGGATGAAGTTAGAGCGTAAGTCGAGTTCTCACAGTAGTGACTGTGTGTGCTTCCATGGCACCCACATGCTCTCTGTGTAAATAACGTGAAAACAACACATGGATCGGGTGTGTTGTTATTGGTCACTGGTATTTAATGAAGTGGAACATGACCTCTTTACCACTGCTGTCTCTTTTGAGAGGTTTTGTTTTTACACTTTCTCTTAACTGGTGTTGACTTGGAGCAAAGATGCACTGCATCATAGCTGTAACAAATGACTGTCCCTGGCATTTCATAGTATTAAGTTGTGGTTGTTTGAATCATATTTTGTTAGGAGTCACCTGGTTAATGTGTCATTGCACTCACTATTACCAGAACACTGGTTGTAGGACTAGAAAAGTGCTGTACAAGTACAAGTTAATTTACCATAAACAAGACCATCAGACAGTCTATTTTTATATTCTTATTCTTAAAGCCTGTCATCTGTTCATTGGTCTGATTTCACACCAAATCAGATGAAATAATACAGGTTCACCAGAAACTCTTTCAGCTCCGACTCCAGCGGGCCTCCAGCAGTGACCAGTCTACCGTGGACAGAACCAGATCCGGCTTCACCGCAGCCTTTGACCTGCAGTCGGTGCTCCGGAGGGAGGAGGAGAGCTCAGTGCAGCAGCGTCCCCTTCTCCTCCTCCAGGAGCAGAGTTTCTCCTCTCTGCTCCTCTCCGGTCTCTGCTGGGAGCCAACACCGACACCACGCTGCTGGAGACCCAGGGCTTAATGCTGGCCCGCTGGAGGGAAGAGAGAAAACCAGAACCAGGACTAATAGGGGCAGACTGTCAGAACCTGGTGCAGTGAAATAATAGGTTTTCTGAAGGGACTCTGGTGCTTAACACTGCCACTTTAGTCCACAGGGACTGCCAAACGCAAGTGAGCATCCTTACAGTTAAGCCCTGTAGGACGTTTTCGCAGGCCCCACTCACTGTACATGTCTGCCTTTCAGGAAATTCTATGCGCTGTACGGGATGGGTCCTCGGCCTTTGGAACTGTCAAAGTCAAACTTTGTTTCGACCTGTCAGAGGTATGTTTCCCCCTCTGGTTTAAATAAAAAATACCATCATTTTGGTTTGACAGGGTTTTATGAGAAGATATGATATGCAAGCATGAAAGCCCCAGTCAGAATGTCAGCTGTGATCTAAAAGATTTGGTATTGTTTTATGTGTGTGACAGAATCTGTAGTGTTTGCACCCAAAGTGAGGTTGTAAAGACAGTTAAATAAGTTAAATTAACTCATTAAGTTAAATTAAAGCCATTATTTCCATGACAATATTCCTAAAAGTTTCACTTTACTCCCGCAGGTTTGTAGACAAGTACACAGAGTTGAAGAGCCACAGTGAGCTGGAGGACTCTGCTCTGTTTGAAGAGACGGGGAAGGCGTTACTCTCAGAGGGCCTCATGCTGAGAAGGAAGGGAGCTCCTCCTGTAAGAGTCTGAGGCTACATCCACATTAATATGTTTAAAACAGAAAAGTTCTCCGTCAACATTGGCATTTCAGTACCATTTTAGAAATGATTTCCGTCCATTCGAGCACGCCTGAAAACTAATATCACATCACTATTCGCGTACACTGGGCATGTGTGTGCAGGTGTTAACAGGAAGTAGATTCGTTGCTTAGTTACAGAAAATACAACGGAGTATTATAGTACTCTTTAAAAATAAAAGGTTGTGCATGATTCTTCAAGATATTCCTCTTAAGTCCTCTGTTTTGTGTCCATCGCCCTCCAAAAAGTCACAAACCGGGACTTCAAAAATCCGCTCTGTAGGGCTGATAACGCCGCTGGACATGCTGCTCGCTCATAGCTCCAATAACAGCTGTTTCCTCCTCCCGTCGGCAGTAGTAGAATTATAAAATTTTGAATTTAACTGCATAACAGCTGCTAGTAAAGACAACTAGGTCAGCAACGCCTGTAATCTGTCACCCATGTTGAATTGACCTGGTAGTCGATCGTTAATCTTTTACCCAATTTGTTTCCTTTTGTAAAAGGGTAATGTGATGGGTACATCTATGAGGTAACCCTGAGTTTTACCATCTTACCCGGCTTTGGTAGCGTTTCTAAATGTAGTAGTGTAAATGTAGCCCAAGTACTAACTAGGTTTGCCACTTAAACTTTAATGAGTGGAATCAATCAACAAGCTACTGATTTACAACCTCATAATTATTGATACCATTTTGTGATTATCTTGAGTTCTGTGTTTGAAATCATACTTTATTTATGCAGCGAAAGCTTGTGATTCCTAGGAAAAGCGATAAATTCCTGGCGAGTATCAGTAATCAGAAAACCATCAGACTGTCTGATGTTGCGGCACATGATCACAGTTCTGCTTCTGTCCTGCAGGTGTCAGCAGAGTCCAGGGATCCAGTACTTGAGCTGAAACTAACAGACATGCTGGCGGAGCAGCAGTCAGTCGGTGCTGACAGCGGGGAGACAGAAGAGACCACACACACACACACACCATAGAGCTCGGTTGCTCAAGGCCCTTTGATCCTCCCCACCCCAAACACTGTCCGACTTAAAGACTCTGTCGTTTTCTTGCTGCTCCTCTGGAAGTGATGTTATCTGTAGAAATGGCTTTATTTTAACTGCCTATTTATGACATGGCTGTCTTAGATATCACCATCAGGAAGTGCTCTGTGGACTTTGTCAATGCCGGCTTCCTGTTTCCTGAACTGATGTCACCTAGATGTCAGTTTCCACAGGATGTTGACATTAAAGAATCAAAAACTATGGATGTAACATTAAGGTCACATTAAAGTTACTCTTGTGACATGTTAATATATTTTGGGATTATTGAGAGTTTTGTTTTTCCAGCAGAGACATACTACTGGACTTTGTCTGCCATCTCATTCTGAAATGAAAACCTCCTGGTACATTTTATTCTTAAATATGTGAACTCTTAAAAGCAATCAGTGAACATATACTTAGTTGAGAGGATAAGGTGAAAGTCGAATGATTATGAAATCTTTTTAAAATATGCCCCTCCACTCACATTTTCATATTAAAATGTGTCCTCAGAGGCTCAGACAACAAAAGAGCTGAGAACAGACCATTTCCATGTACAGATCACAAGTTAGACTGGTCTGTCATAACCAATTTTACTTCCATAGCGTGTCTTCTTTCAGTTTAGTAAAAAGAAACTATCAAAAACACATATGTAGCTGTTTATTTTAATACTTTGTCTATTTTATTCTGCAGATTTCTCCTAAATCTATCAAAAGCTACCATAATATAATACATAATTTGCTAATTTAAACATAACATTTCACAAAACTTGTGATAGAAAAAATAATTATCAGCTCAATTACCTTAGAGCTGACTTTTTTAAAAACATACTATATTTGGGATTTTCTTTTAAGAATTTGTTTTTGCAGACTATAACATGACTTTAATAATAATACATTAATTTAAAAAGTACTCAAAAGCATTTTACATGGTAAAGACAGAAACAATAAAGGAAATAATGTAAACAAGGCAGAGTGATGACATACCCAGTGATAAACATAACCGCAACAAGAAAAACATGCATAACTAGCATCACAGGTTAAAAGCAGATTTAAATAGATGAGTTTTAAGTGCAGTTTTAAAAGTGTCAAGTGACAAGGAATGTTGGAGGTGCTGGGGGAGAGATCTCCAGAGGAGGGGTCAGCAGTGGAGAAGGCTCTGTCCAACCAGGTTTGGTGTTTGGACCGAGTATGGGTGGTGAGGAGGTTGGCGTCGGTGGATCTGAGGTTGAGGGTGGGAGTGTGTCGGTGCAGGAGGTCAGAAAGGATGAAGGGGCCCCTCCCTCTCCTCGTTGACGGGGAATGTTTTTTAGATGAAAGAAGGCAGTTTTTGTGATGTGGTTGATCAAAAATGACACCATTGTTACAGACTTTTGTGGAAGCAGGAACAGTGGTGCCATTAACGCAGAGGGAGAAGTTATGTTGGGATTTGTTAAGTGATTTGGGGCCGATGAGGATTTCAGATTTGTCGCTGTGGAGTTTGAAAAAGTTTGCCTGCATCCAGGTCTTTATATCTGTGAGGCAGTTGGTGACGTGGAGTGGGTGGTGGGGAGAAGGATTTGGTGGAGATGTAGAGCTGGGTGTCGTCAGCATAGCAGTGGAAGTGGAGACCATGGTTGCTTATGATGTTACCAGGGGGGAGCATGGATGAAGAGGAGGGGGCCGAGTACAAAACCTTGGGGGACACCTTTAGAGACTGGGGCTGTGTCAGACTTTAACTTACTGATGCGAATAAACTGTTGGCGGTCGGAGAGGTATGATATGAACCAGGAGAGAGCTGTGCCAGTGATATGAAGGGAGGGCTTAAGACGGTAGAGGAGGATAGAGTGGTTGATGGTGTCAAAGGCTGCACTGAGGTTGAGTAGTATTAGGATGTTGAGGGAGTGGTCATCTGAGGAGAGGAGTAGGTTGTTGGTGACTTTGATTGGGGCGGTGGGCGGGTCCAGTTGGTTGTAGATGGTCTCAATTTTTGCTTTGTTGAATGACAGAAAGGAGTTACATTTCTCTACTGTGACTGAGTGGATGGACTTCATATAACGGAGAGTGATGGTGCTCGTGTGTTTGGGTTTTAGGAGGGGATGTTCATGTCCATGGTGATGGCTAAGTGGTCGGAGATGGTGAGGTCAGAGCCGTAGAGGTTGTCGATGGTGATTTCAGAAGAAGAGACCAGGTCCAGGATGTGACTGCGGTTATGGGTGGGGAATTTGATGTGGGTGGGGAATTTGATGTGTTGAGTGAAGTTAAATCATCTAAGCATGTCCAGAAATTCTGTGGCTATCTTACAGTCTGTGGAGTCGAAATTGAAATCATCCAGCAGTAGAATGGTAGGTGAGATGGAGCACAGCTGGGTAAGGAATTCATACAGGTCAGACAGGAAGGCAGTGTTATGGGTGGGTGGTAGATAATTGAAATGACCAGGGGTTTAGGACCAGATAATTTGAATGTCAGGTCTTCAAATGAGGATGGAGTTTGGATGGTAGTCAGGCTGGTTTATGTGTTGGCGGTAAAGAGTGACAATTCCTCCATCATGGCCATCAGGGTGTGGTTTGTCCAGGTAATATCCGAAAGGGGTGGCTTGGTTGAGTGTGCAGTAGCCCAGGTGTTTTTTTTCAAAGTTTCAGTAATGTTTGTAATGATGACTTAAGGGAGTGGGCTTGGGCCGTTTCTGATTACACACAGCAACGGCCCATGCCCGGCTTTGTGAGTGCAGTGTTGATGGGGCAGCCTGTCTGTCACAATAGTCTGAATTGGGAGAACTGCGGCTGAGGGAGGTATTGTGGTATTGTGTGGAGAGTAAATAGTCAGTTGCATGGACAGGATTGAACAGCGTGCTGCAAATTGGCCGCGAGCATGCCGCTACCCAGCTTGTCGAGATGGATACCATCACTCTTGAAGGAGGAAGAGTGGTACCAAAACAGATCAAAATTGTCAATGAAACCCACGTTGTGGACCCTGCAGGCGGACTGGAGCTAAGTGTTCGAGGCTGAGGACTCTACTTGATCTATGGCCAGGTGTGGAGGTTGGACCACTGATAGAAACGGAGAGTTCACGGCTGTTTAAGAAGTTTAGAGATCGTATGGGACCGGAGGCCGTGTGACCCACGAGGCAGGAGGTTGGATAGTTGAGGAGGCTTGGAGTCCCTAGCCAGAGGAGGGAATTCGTGGAGGGAAAGGATGTCGTATTTATTCTCCATCTGGATCGGGATGCCTCCCTCTCCAGCTGCTGTGAGCGTGGACCAGGGACCAGGGCTCAGTTGGGATGGAGTGGAGCTGACCAGGGCTCTAGCCTTGGCCAGGAATCTTTAGGGACTGTTACGGGAGGGGGGAGGTGTCAGCAGCAGGACAAGGAGCGGTGGCATCATCCACACAAGCACTGGTTGTGTCGATTTGTACTGGCAGAAGTTGATATTGTCCATGAGCATCTCGGCATCCTGGATCTTGTAGAGTGTGGATATTATTCAGTCCAGCGCTGTGATTGTATCAACCAGGCGGGTGTAGCTTATACAGTCGGATGGGGAGTTGAGTGGAACCATTGTTGATGTGGCAGATGCAGGGGCTCAAACCCGGAGCCAACAGCATTGTTCAGGGTCAGCCGATTCACTGAGGGTCCCGTTTTCAGTCTGCCGATTGTAGACACCCGGTATCTGCGGTCCCAGTAGCATTATCTAGCTCCAAAGCCAAAAACGAAAGCTAAAAACAAGCCGGTAGTAGCCTCTGCAGGTTATCCGGTCTTGGGAGCGTTGAACAGACAATATCTAGTACATGTTGGTTGACAGCTTACACCTAGTTTAAAACATGTGGCTCAAACGACCAGGATTTTAAAAAGTACAGCGTAAATGTGGCTTAAACTGAATAAAAAGAAAAAGAGGGAGCGGACAAATACTAACAAGGCTACACAACACTAACGCGTGTGCATTATATAAGCGACAATCTTAAAAGGAAAGCTATGGCAGAGAGCACAGGTCCAGTATCTCCACACATCAGTCCAGCCATTCTGCAGTTGGCGTGCTTGCACAAGACAAACATGGACAAGGTGTGTTTATAAGGACAGCAATTGATGATTGATTGACCTGCCTTGTCTTGCGATGATGAGACTTTTCTGAGTCAAACAACAGGATTGCTCCCCTCCTATCCAGGCCACCCAGATTGTGCCATCCAAATAACTGTGCTAAAGTCCTCCCCCATATTAACTCCTTGCATCGCACACTGAACAAAAATCATGAAATGAAATAAGCATTTGTTGCTTTTAGTGAGAGGCTCTTTGAAAAACGACACGTAGAAGAAGCACCACCGTAAGATACGTGTTGTGCTTGTTTCAAGCACACATGAAAAGAAGACAGAGACTACTTAAGGTTTCCCTCGCATAATGACCTGACTAAGGAGGTCACAGAGTAAGTTTGGGAATATCTCTTCCCCTGCAGTGGCTATATACGGCCGTCAAAGAGTCGCCAAAGAAGGTGAACAGAAGGTATAGATCTGACTCGCACCACTTTGTCGAGAGACTCTCTTATGTGGATGACGGACTCATCTCTCTCCCTACTGAAGCGGAATTCAATTCAATTCAATTCAGTTTATTTTGTATAGCCCAGAATCACAAATTACAAATTTGCCTCAGAGGGCTTTACAATCTGTGCACATGCGACATCCTCTGTCCTTCCCTCACATCGGCACAGGAAAAACTCCCCTAAAAAACCCCTTTAACAGGGAGAAAAAAGGAAGAAACCTATGGGAGAACGACAGAGGAGGGATCCTTCTCCCAGGATGGACAGAATGCAATAGATGTCATGTGTACAGAATGAGCAGCATAACAGAGATACAACACATTCAATGTATATGACATAAATGATTCATATAATAAGACTACTTATAATAACAGCAGCAATTATTACAGTAGAATTATAGCCATGAAAATAGGGATAGTAATGTGACTAATAATAATAATCGAAGTAGCAGTGGGTGTCAGTCGGCTCACAGCAGGAGGCACGACTACGGTCCAGGTACCACAACGATTCATGGAAACCTGCAGAACGAGAAAGCAAAAGGGCTTCAGGGTGGAAGTAAAGCTAAAATGCTTAATGGTACAGGTAATAGTAATAGTAATGTGACTAGTAATAATAATGGTGGTAGCAGTCGGTGTCAGCAGGGCCGTAGCAGGATGCATGTCCACGGTCCAGGTACAGCCACGATTTATAGAAGCCTGCGAAGCGAGAAAGCACAAAGACTCCAGGGTACAAGCAAGTCAATAAGCGTAATAGTACAGGCAATAATAATAGTAATGTGACTAATAATGATAGTGGTAGTAGTAGTGGGTGTCAGCAGGGCCTCAGTAGGTGGCACGATGACAGTCCAAATATAACCCCGATTCCTGGGAACCTGCGAGGCGAGAAAGCACAAGAACTCCGGGGAAGAAGCAAAATCAGTAATGTGCATAAATAGGAGATTAATACATAAAGAAGGAGGGAGAGAAGAGGAGAGAGGAGCTCAGCGTATCCTAGGTAGTCCCCCGGCTGTCTAGGCATATAGCAGCATATCTAGGGGCTGGACCAAGGCGAACCTGAACCAGCCCTAACTATAAGCGCTATCAAAAAGGAAGGTCTTAAGCCTGCTCTTGAAAGTGGTGAGTGTGTCTGCCCCCGGACTGAAACTGAAGGCATTGATCTGCTCAAGCAACACTGACAGAATAAAATCTCAACTGCATAGAATTACCTCAAATAGCATTACATTATTGCAAGCTGTCACACCTGTAGACCTGGCTGTGGGCCTAGAAGACTCAGACTTTGATGAAGAAGCTCGACCTATGCTGGAACATAGTATCTGACACCTTAACATTCAGAGTAGCAGTTGGTGACAAGCTGTTTTGGCAAGGATAATGGTGACATGAAATTTTCGCACAGTCCCATGCCTACCCAACATGTTTAAGAAGTCCTTTAGCCAGTCAGGTAAAAATCTCCTCGGCCATGGTCTTTTGCTCTCCTTCTGTGCATGCCATAAACAGAACACCATGTCCATAATCTGAACCTGGGGCTTTCCTTCATTCCCCATACAGGCCCTCTGGAGAATAAGACAAATCAAGTAGTTCCTCTTTAAACAGAAGGTCTGCTGGGTCATTGTTGGTCAGGTCGTTATGTCTCTATCTCAAGGGGCAGGTTAGAACCAAAACACAGATAAGGAGTTGAGGTGGCAGCAGGTAGAAAAACAATGGTTTAATCAAGAATGTTACTGACTAGAGCAAGTCAAAAAACAGGCAGGTAACAGGAGATAATCAAAAATGCAAAACACTGAGGAAAACTATATACAAGGAATAAGGCATAAACGTAGACACCAGCAACAAAGGAGGAGGTAAACACACAGACTAAATACAATGAGGCTCATCAACTAATGAAACAAAGGTGAGGAAGAAAACAGGCAATAGGACACAAGAAAACTTGTCTAAATATATAAAAAAAAACACCTCTGTGGTTATGAAGTCTTTTGAGCTCCTTGTCCTGTTCCATCTGCATCTGTTCCCCCCCAAGGCTGCTTTTTTCCCCCTCTGCTCTTCTCCCTGTACACCAGCAGTTGTACCTACAGTCACCAGTCCCTCAAGCTTCTGAAGTTTGCGGATGACACCACCCTTATTGGACTCATCTCTGGTGGGGATGAGTCCACCTACAGGTGGGTGATTAACCATCTGGTGACCTGGTGCAGATAAAACAACTTAGAGCTCTAAACACAGTGGAGATGGTTTTGGATTTCCGGAAGAACTCAGCCCCACCTGACCCTATCATCCTGTGTGACTCCCCGGTTGCCTCCGTGGAGTCCTTCTGCTTCCTGGGCTCCATCATGACCCAGGACCTCAAGAGGGAGCTGAACATCAGCTCAATCACCAAGAAAGCTCATCAGAGGATGTACTTCCTGAGGCAGCTGAAAGAATTCAGGGTACCAAAGACAATGATAGTGCACTTCTACACTGCCATCATTGAGCCCATCATCACCTCCTCCATCACCAACTGATATGCTGCATCCACTGCCAAGGACAAGTGCAGACTACAGCGTATCATTGCCCTGCTAAGAGAGAAGTTGGCTGCAATCTGCCGTCCCTCCAGCATCTGTTCACCTCCAGGACCCTGAGGTGGGCAGGAAAGATTGTAGCCGGCCCCTCTCACCCTAGACAACATCTGTTTGAGTCACTTCCCTCTGGCAGGAGGCTGAAGTCCATCAAGACTATAACATCACACTGACTCAGACTCTTACGTTTCTATGACAACATACATTTACACATTCCTGCTGTACACTTTAAATAGAAACTTAACACTATAATAACTGGCATATTTTTAACGTTTTTTAATATATTGTATTGCTATTGTACTGACACCACTCAAATGACGAAGTCAAATACCTTGTTTGTGCAAACAAACTGATTTGGCAATAAATCATTTCTGAATCCGATTCTGCATTCAGAATTATATTTGACAAACTATACTACATACTATATTTTGAACATACTGTACTTTTACTTTTTTAAGACATAAAAAATTAACTTTTTATGACTTATTTCAACACACTAGATATAGAATAATGAGGTTAAACTTGAATCATTACTGCAGTGTTCCGATATTTTTTTAGATATCTAAGTTGAAGGTGCCATTTCAATTATTAGTGCAGTAGATAAAGCTTTCTATTTTAAAAGTACTTAAATAATGTATTTGTATCTAATGGTTAATCACTTTCAAGCACTAAAGCCTTGATTCAATCTTTTTAGTGCAGATCATCACACTCAGATGTCAGAGCAGAGCACTGCATCACAGAAAGATGGGGACATGAATAGGAAATGTGGTCAAGTATCTTGAGGCTCACACACTGTCTCCAGGACCCAAAAAACATAATTTGCATTGACTACAAATGATGAGATATTGATTGACTGGTGCTAAAATGAATGCAGGGTGAGGAGTTGGAACACAGAGGAGGTCTGTGTTCAGTCCACTAGGGGGCAGCAGAGCCATACTTTGAGCCCTCACTGCTGCAGGATAATCAGGAGGAGGGTACAAAAGCACACTCACACACAATAATTACATTACAAGGTGCAGAACAAGGTTTCCTCTGATTTTAGTATTTATTCGTAAAACAATGTTCAGAGCTAATGCTGCGGGTTGTCTTTGATGAACTAAAGTTCTTTAGGGTTCTTGTTCCACTGTTGCTTCCTTGCTTAAATCTTTGCTGCTGTGATTCACTGGGCTCATAAACCCGGACTTTATATTATATTATATTCTTTGAATATGGTTGGTAATAAAATCTGCACCCGAATTCCTTTAGGTGTAAATTAAATCTTTCATAGATTTAATTTACAGCATCCCCGCCCAGCTGTGGAGCTCCTTGTACGAGTAAAATCCACTCTTTAAAATGTATGTTTATGTAAAGGCCTCAGCCAAGTTGGTTGAAATTGCAATTTCTTTATTTGTCACACTCATTTATTTTCTATTTAAATGTTCTATTTCTTTAACCAATGTTGATCATGACCTTTGAATTGTGCTAAAAAAGCATGCCGTTTTATCGGCAACGTGTAATTTGAATTAAGTGATCCTACCATTAAATGTCATATTGATTAATTTAACAGGTATCATGCAAAAGATAGAAGATGGAAAATGAAGCTTGAAGCCTTCCCTGGTTAGGCTTTTTAAAGCTTTTATTTTCACAGGCCAAAAGATGAGTTTTGATTAACTGCTGTGTGCGTGTGCGTATGTGTGTGCGTGCATGTGTGTGTGTTTGTGTGTGTGTGAATGATTGTACTGTTATACTGTTGCTGGATAAAATGTGTCTTCTCCTGACGTCCCATCCAGCAGCTCTGTCCTTGCAGTGGCCCAGGTGCAGGATTAATGAAACAATAAGAGGCGTGAAAGTGGTAAATTCACAGGAGTGGAACGGTCACTCATGGGGAGAGGATTCAAGGGCTGGATTTGCAGTGTCACGCCCCTTCAAACAAGCCTTCGACAACAGCAGACTGAATACATCAGTGAGTCCCCATGACAACTGAAGAGGAACAAATGTCACACTGTGCACTGGATGACTGGCAGGCATTTGCTCCATTTATCCACAACCACAGCCAGGCATGGCAAATACCACAGGATGCATTATGCAGATGCTTGAGTCCCAGCGCACCAGTCCACAGAGAGGGGAGAGATGACACAGTCAGAGGTCTGAGTGACAGCTGTTACACTTATCCAAGTGTGTTTTCCATTTGGGTCTATTAAAACATCGATCTTCTTAAACAGGCCCTGTTATGCTCTTTTTCAGGTGCATATTTTTATCTCAAGTTACAGTTACAACATGTTTATATGTGTTAATGCTGATAATCCGCCTTGTTTTTCTCATCCTGGCTGTCCTGCAGCACCTCTTCTCACCCTCTCTCGCGTTGTAGCGCTTGCTCCTCCCTCTAGAAAGCAAAGTCTGCTCTGATTGGTCAGCTAGCCCGCTCTGTTGTGACTGGTCAACGTTTTGCATGCGTCGGAAATGTCCCGCCCCTTATAAACAGAATTCAGCCCGTCTTCCAGAGCGGTTCTAAACACTGTTGAAGCTGTCCTCTACGAAATGCAGCGAACACAACATTAAGTTGTCGTTGTACTGCTCTGGCAAAGTGTTAAAAATGGAATATAGCCACATTTTCTTCATTTCATCTGCCTTCAGAAGTCCGAACAAAGAACATTTCCCCTTGCAGAGCAGAGCACAGCGTCTTCTCCACATGATGGCCGAAAACCCCCCCAAAAAACTCCTCACTTTAAGTAATTTGATATCATATTCAGCCTCATTAAGACTTAGCCTTCTACTTTCAAGCATTTGGAGTATGATGATTCTCAATTGAATTTTTTCTTGTTTTATATTTTTCTCTAGTAGAAATTAGTATTTGTGTCTCGAAACAACACAGAGAAATCAGCACATCCCTGCACTAGTACCAAAGGTAATCAACATGAAATTCAGATCATATCTATTGCCTTATAATGTCTCGCAATATGTTGACAGCTGAACTGGCGGCTAGCAGCTAATGGTGCTAACAGTGCAAAAAACAGCACCAGTGATGACAGACCTAATAGTATTTACCTAAGGGGGAACCAGAGTTTGTATGTCAATACCGTTGGTCAGGATGGCATTATCAGCTGTAACAGCCGTATGAGAACAGTGCAGAGCGGCGGCAAGCTCACATGCACCAACATGCACAAGGTTGGCGAGCTATGTCATCGTCATAACCTCTTTTAAAAAATGTTGCAGGAATAATATCTTCTTGCATGAGATGTAAACTATTGCTTGGAGTTCAGCAGTAACTATGCTCACACAGCAGAATCCATTCAACAGCTCATAGTATGTGTGATAAGAAGTTTGGATAAGAGATAGCTTCTAGTCATGCTGCTCATATGGACACATATCTCCTTCCACGGATCAGTAATATCAGTTACTATACATTGATTAATTTAGTAATTTGTGTTGACAAATAGAAGCTCTTGTGAATATAATGTGTTAAAAGAGCAAATCATCACTTACAAAATAAGTGTAGATACACCTGTAGGCCTACTAACCTTCTGTAAAGAGCTACCATTCTTGTTTAGGTTCAAATTTTCTGGCAAGCAATCATCTTCATTCAGTTAACACAAAAAACATCCTTGTCTCAGTGTTCAATGTTGGTGTCTAACTTTAATCTGCTGAACAAAATGTAGGGATGCATGAGGTCGAAGGAACTGCCCAAGGAGCTCAGAGACAGAATTGTGGCAAGGCACAGATCTGGCCAAGGTTACAAAAGAATTTCTGCAGCACTCAAGGTTCCTAAGAGCACAGTGGCCTCCATAATCCTTAAATGGAAGAAGTATGGGATGACCAGAACTCTTCCTAGACCTGGCCGTCCAGCCAAACTGAGCAATCGTGGGAGAAGAGCCTTGGTGAGAGAGGTAAAGAAGAACCCAAAGATCACTGTGGCTGAGCTCCAGAGATGCAGTAGGGAGATGGGAGAAAGTTCCACAAAGTCAACTATCACTGCAGCCCTCCACCAGTCGGGGCTTTATGGCAGAGTGGCCCGACGGAAGCCTCTCCTCAGTGCAAGACATATGAAAGCCCGCATAGAGTTTGCCAAAAAACACATGGAGGACTCCCAAACTATGAGAAATAAGATTCTCTGGTCTGATGAGACCAAGATTGAACTTTTGGCGTTAATTCTAAGCGGTATGTGTGGAGAAAACCAGGCACTGCTCATCACCTGCCCAATACAATCCCAACAGTGAAACATGGTGGTGGCAGCATCATGCTATGGGGGTGTTTTTCAGCTGCAGGGACAGGACGACTGGTTGCAATTGAAGGAAAGATGAATGCGGCCAAGTACAGAGATATCCTGGAAGAAAACCTCCTCCAGAGTGCTCAGGACCTCAGACTGGGCCGAAGGTTCACCTTCCAACAAGACAATGACCCGAAGCACACAGCTAAAATAACAAAGGAGTGGCTTCGGAACAAGTCTGTGACCATTCTTGACTGGCCCAGCCAGAGCCCTGACCTAAACCCAATTGAGCATCTCTGGAGAGACCTGAAAATGGCTGTCCACCAACGTTCACCATCCAACCTGACAGAACTGGAGAGGATCTGCAAGGAAGAATGGCAGAGGATCCCCAAATCCAGGTGTGAGAAACTTGTTGCATCATTCCCAAGAAGACTCATGGCTGTACTAGCTCAAAAGGGTGCTTCTACTCAATACTGAGCAAAGGGTCTGAATACTTATGACCATGTGATATTTCAGTTTTTCTTTTTTAATAAATTTGCAAAAATTTCTACATTTCTGGTTTTTTCTGTCA
>NC_072449.1:14500876-14593516 GCF_027596085.1 Anoplopoma fimbria
GCGCAGACTGAAAACTCACCTCTTCAAGAAGTACTACCCTGAGTCTTCCTCGTAGCATTTATTGCATTCGTATTAGTTGTTGCACTTACTGTATTCGTATCAGTTCGCTGCACTTATTGAATTCGTATTTGTTTACTGCACCTATCCTATTCGTAGTAGTTTGTAGCACTTATTATATTCGTATTAGTCTGTTGCAATTATTGTTCTCGTAGTAATTTGCCTCTGCACTATACTTTTGCTCTGGCTTATGCTTTAAGATGCTTGTTTAAGAAAGGAGATGCACTTATGACTTCTGGTGACTAGTAGTTCTCTTGAATACCTATGTTGAATACACTTCCTGTAAGTCGCTTGGATGGATAAATGACTGTAATGTAATGTAATGTAATGTGTGAAACTAAAAGTCAAGATTCAGATATGCTTCTTATGCCTCCTTGCCGTCAACAGCTGTAGCCAAGAATACATGTGCTAATTATGCTAATTGCACCCAAATGTCTGGATAAAATGATGAAGTGAGGACAATATCGACAGGCACGGACATAAACTGTAACATGATTGGTTGGTAGAGGCATACTACCAGGAGGTGGCTCCCTGACAACTAAATGTCTGCACTGTATGTACTTGAAGAATTGTATTGACATTGATTCATTCTTTTATTTATTATTATATTATAATAGTAATATTTATCTACTGATTGTTCTTATCGCCTACACAATGACTTTCAATCAGGTAACACATTGATCACACAGCGCACAGTATGAAGCAGAAGCATGTGAAAGGGTCCACTCCACCCACAGGTTTGGTTGCTCTGGTGGCAAAGTTTCTTTTTTTCAGAAACTCTGTCGAATTATGTGATCCAGCACGAGAAGATCTGTACTGATTCAATACTAGCGCCAAACTAAAAATGTGTGGACATAATGTAGAAAATGGTCTGACTTGAAATTCAAAACGGTGCGAGCTAAATAAGAAATAAAAAGGACCTATAATTGTAGATGTGGCCTGCAGCTAGGATGGAATACACAGTGTGGCCATTGATCCATATGTGCTCCTCATTTTTTGGAAGTAATGAACCTAGCTAAGTGTCCCTCTCATAAGTCCTTAAATATCTGTCTTGTTGCATTTCCTGCTTAGTATTTTCTGTTTTCTCTGCAGTTTCTCTCTGTTGTTTTCTGGTGCTGAGGTTCATCTTGACAGAAAGCCACATATCAACATCCCACATACTAAACGTCCATGCTCTCCAGATTCAGAGGGACACAGCAGTTCAACCAAACAAATAAACTCAGCAGAAGTTCAGTGAGGAAGACTCTCTTTACACTCAGCTGATTGTTGGTTAACCAACCACATTCTGCCACGGTTTCCCTAAGCCAATCCCATAGTTGCTCTCAACATTTTTAAACTGCTCTCTACTCTTCTGCTGTCAGTTGTCATAGCAGTATGAACCGATGCAACCCTCCTCCACAACATTCACATCCAGTCACCATCATATCCAGACCTGCTCCTCATCCCATCATTGGATCTTTAGCAACTCCCTGCACCACCTCCTTCAGAGTTTGGACTCCAGGGGGATTATTCTTGATCCAATCACAGCATCTCTACCCCTTTTAATATACTACCTCCAGATAAAGCCTCTCTATGAAGTCTCTCCTGATTGAAATGTATATGTTGTTCTTAGTATTTACATGTTTGGGACATGATAGTCCTAGAATAAAAGATGCAGATCTAAGACATACTAAACCTAGGTGTCAACATGCAGTATGAATGTGAGCAGCAAGATGTCTGCCTTGAGTTATTTCCAGTAATACAGACCTGCAGCAGACATCCACTCTGTTAAATCCCTTCTAATGAGTCTCCATCACAACAGGCTTTTTTCTGTCCTCTTCGTTCACCTTGTGTCTTTCTCTCCCGGCCCATCGGTCGGCTTAACGTATTTCACTTTGCTCATTACAATGTAGTGAGATGGCTTGCTGCCTCAATCGATTCCTCTGTCCACTCTCATTTACTTTACAAGGGGTCCTGCTTCTAAAGAGCTCAACTGTCTTTTCCCTTGCTGCCTCCTCTTTCTTGTTTTTGATTAAGATGATGTGTACATAAGGACATAAGCTCCCATTGATGCATGCCAGTCTATTGACTCACCAGTGTTGCTTCTGGCCAGTTCTCCCATAAATCCTCCCAAGGTGACGAGGAACCTTTGGGTTTTGTATTGGTTTCTGAATGTCTTGTGTCTCCATTCCTCACACATTTATGCATCAATGCACTCTTTTTTCTTTATTTAAATTTCAATCAAACTCAGTATGCTGTATTTGTTTGGATTGTTAATAGCAATTGTTTCAAAAGCATATAGTATATGACAAAGTAATATTTGTTTCTTGAAACAATGCAGCTCTTCCTGTTTGTTTTCTTGACAATGTTTGCATTCTTGTCATGGTCCTCATGCTTTCATGTGGTGGACAATCTCTGACACTTCCTTTTGTAATGTTTTTTAGTAAGACTCTCTGAAGCTTGATTTATGCTTGCCACATCTGCGAAGGTTGCGAGTGTCCACTAGGCCAAAGTGATGTTTCACCATTGGACGTGTCAATGCAGCAGGTTTTCTCCTGTTCAGTCAGGAACGCTCACGTCATAGATTTTTATCAATTAATTGCAACGATGGAGATACAGTTAGACTTGGCGCTGGTGGCTCCGCTCTTAAAATGCTCCCTGGATTGGCCAAGCAGCTACTAAGCCAAAACAGGGAGCACCATGCATAGACCCCCAAAACAACGGAACCCAACGCCAAGTCTGGTATAACGGCCATGCTAAGCATCAGCCGGACTATGAAAATCTACGTGTCATCCTACCATTATGTGAGATATCTATGTGTAGCAGCAATGCCTGCTGCAGACCTCAGTAAACATTATCTTAAGCATTATGGTGCAAGCATGCATCCCAAACTAGGTCATCCTACCTTTATGTGAAATATCAATTTGTAACGCAATTGTTCTGCAGCCCTCGCTATGAGGTGTCGCTGCTTCGGAGGAATGCAATAATGCATCCTGAGAGGGGTCATACTACCCGATTCAGTAGTGAAACCCAGCCAACCACTTCCAATGTTTTATCTTGCATGGAGGACTAATAGTAGTCTCCAAAGTAGCGCTCATAGCTTTTTGAGCTGCGATTATCTATTATGCGGTGAAAAACATGGACTCCGGTAATAGATCTACCTATGAACCAAAAACCCCAACCTTACATGAGACACCAGTTTGTGCACTAAAGGTATTGAGAAGGGAAGGCGCTTATCATTGATTCCTGGATGCTCATTTTTTAAGGCCGTTGAACAGGAGGCGAATAGAGGGGTTCCCAAGCAGGCTACCGAGATCTGCACATCTGAAATTAAACTGAATACCTGCTACGAATGCTTTGATAGAAGAAGGCAGGATTTTCCGGGATTTAAAACACAATAGTGCACAGTGCACAATAAAAGCACAAATCATAGGTTTGTTTACAGGCATGTTTGGAACAGAGAAAGCTGCGCAGAGTCGTAGCGTGGGGGCAGAGGATTCTGAACTCCTGGAATTAAATTGGGACGTAGAGTCCGCAATTATATTATCAAGGTCAGTAAGGAGCGCTGCCTGGATAGTGGAATTCCCCATGACATGTGACCATGCCAGTCATCCGGCAAATCTATTAAAAAATGTGAATAGAATAGCGACTTTTATTTATGATGTTGACAGTTGCCTGATCGCGGAGAACAACTATTGTTTCTTAGACCACAGAGCGTGCATGCAACTACGATGGGATGTACTCTAAGAGTGCGGTAGATTGTAGATTAAAGGAAGAGCGAGCAATTATTTGGTCCAGTCGTCCGCAAACCATTCATCGTTGTAGATTCCCCCGAAACCAATGAAAGGAGCTACATCAGTAAACATTTTGAGACCGACGGAAGTTTCTGCATTATTTTTGTAAAAGAACAATATACAGTACCAATAATCGCAAAGCGACGACCAAACCTTAGATCAGATCTACATCCTTCATCTGGAGCAAAGATTGTGGAGTTTGAGAGGTCAAGAAATCAGAGATAAAAGATTGCCTTGGGGAATAAATATCTTTGAGTTGAGGTGACCTAATAATAACAGCAAGCAAGATTAGTTATGGACACCGAGTCCAAAGCGCTTTTTATGACCTCCTTAATTTGAACCAACTTTTCGAAAGGCAGTGATGCTTGCATGAGAACGCTTTCTAGTGTAATCGTAAAGAAGGTTCCCCCGTAAGACAGTGTCAGGTCGGATATTTGTTACTCTTCTTACTACTATTATAATATAAATTGTTAATGTCATATACATTGAATGTTTTCTACCTCTGTTATGTTGTTCATTCTGTACACATGACATCCATTGCATTTCTGTTCATCCTGGGAGAAGGATTCCTCCTTTGTCACTCTCCCATAGGTTTCTTTCTTTTTTCTCCCCGTTAAAGTTATTTTTTTTTTTCCTGTGCCGAGGATGTCGCATGTGTACAGATTGTAAGCCCTCTGAGGCAAATTTGTAATTTGTGATTTTTGCTATATAAAATAAATTGAATTGAATTGAATTAAATGGCTGAATAAGTATCCAGTTCGGGCCTACGATCAGGATAAACTTTACATATGACATCTCTGAGACGCCAAATGCGACGTTTAACTCGGCCATGTTCAGATTCTTTGATATACTGGGTTCACTTTCTTTCAGAATGACTGAGACCTCTCAGCAGTCGACTAACCATCTGTCGGATATTTTGGTTGAACACGGCAGAATTTTTAAATTAAATCAACATCATTAACCTGCATGATTTGATTCCTTAGCTGAGGAGAGATTTCAGCAGCAGGTGGAAAAGTTGCAATCCCATTGAAGCTGCAGGGACTGCATTTCCCAGCGTTCTATGCGGCGTGACTTCAAATGTATGCGTGCCGGTTGCCCAGGTAGCGGCATGGAGAGTCACGACCAGAGCAGTTGTTGTCCCTAGAGGCAGTCGGAACGGGTTTTCAGAACCTGGAGACCGAAATCCATCTCGCTAATGGAGGACTGGATGTTGATGAGAGTAGCGAGGACCAGGTCTTCATCCTGATGATCGCGGTACGGATGTTGTCTTTTTTTTTTTAGCAGTGGTGCTAGCGCCAGTGGAAGCAGAGGCATTAGCAGTGACAGCGGGGCGAGGACTTCTTGGATGTATTGTTCGTATGAGTGGGGGGAGGGGCGACAGGAGGAACTGCGGCCTGATCGTTGACATTTTCTTGCCAGGCGAGAGCTATGGCGAATGGTACGGCTCTCTTCGAGAGATGCGCTCCTCTTCGATATGGTACCCATCATCCGACTCGAGATGAGACATGATAAGCATGGATATGTTAAGTAGCGTGAATAACCGGAAGACTGTAGCAGTACTGTCTGTAACAGCGTTGATGTAGCAAGGATCAGTGAGAGGGGAGTCATATTTAAATGGACTGCCTTTGGTGAGAGTGGGCTGTGATTGGTGTGTGGCCGATTAGAAGCAATGATTCAATCGGCTGGCTGTCAGCTGGTTACAGCTGGGGGCGTATGACTTCCGTGTTCTGCATGAACTGACGCGATGCTTAATTTTGTGCACATCCAACTACAGTGACGGGGATGGGCGGAGGAAATGGAGAACTTTGAGGAGCTTTGAGAATGTCTGTTGCAGCAATACGTCCGTGCGCTTGTGTAGAAAGTATGACCGGAGTGTCAAAATCGTTTTTATCACCTGGTTTACAATGGACACGCAATTAGTAGCCTGGCTGTTTACGACAGAAGCAGTCTCAGTTAAGACACAACTGACAAATATGCGGGATAAATAGCATACGAAATAAAAAAACTAGCCACTACATAATCAGTAGTGTCTCTTTCTAATGAATACAGTGGATGGGCAGATTGTAATGTTTCATCAGGGAGAGGTTGCGTTGGTTAAAATATATTATTTACCTGAACCAGATCATTCATATTATGTCATCTATAGTGTTTATAGCAGATTACCAGTGTGTTTTCTTGCCAGATTTGCTCTGGCACACAGAGAAAAGAGACCCGACACCGGAACTATGGCTGACAATCACGAGCCACAATCACAAGTATGCGTCGTGGAGCTCTGCCCCACGATGCATACTCTGTGAACCGCCCAGTTGGTTGGAAAGGACGCGCTTCCCTCCAAATGGCTGCAGAGTCGAAGAAATCAGACTCAGTGTGACTATGAAGAGAGTGTGACTATAAATACAGTTGTATGTTCACCCCTTTACTTTTGACTTGATGGATCCCACCCATGGTCAATATAATGTCAGGATAACATAAAAACAGGTTAAAGGCAGAAAACCAGTCATTTTTCCTTTTACCTTTTAGTAGTGTAGCAGTGTTTTTGGCCACCCTAAACCTCTGGTTTAGTTGGCCAGATTAATCAAGGGGCAGACACATTGCCGGCTTGAGTTACGGCAATTCTATTCTCTGTCACTACTTCATCTCCAGTTCTTCAGTTCAGTTAAGCAGAGAAGAAAGCCACGCAGGCAAACAGGAGATAAAGGATCGGTCAAAGATGATATAAGAGGTATGTGATTGGACAAAGCACGTCCAAACCAGTTATGATATGGATTATAGGGACGGGCACCAGAGTTAATCTTTGATTTGGTGAACCCTGAAGTTACCCTTCAATTAAGCATTGTAGTGATAGCAAATCCAGATAAGATAGGTCAGTTGTTTCTATTTATTTTTGCTTCTTTTTCTGTCCTTTTACATCAATTCTGGAGTGTGAATGTAGCTCCTTTCTAGCTGACTAGAACCATCATCATTATGGAGCAGCTCTATACAGGGTCACTCTGTATAGAACTGTGGACCTTGAACTTTTGTTGCGCTTATTATTAGACCTAATTAAATGAGGCGCACATCAGTGTGTTAAGCTGTAGCAGCAGTTAAAGCATGATCAACAGTGGAACTCGTAGGCTCTGTTGGGGAATAAGTAGTGCTGCTTAAGTCCACTGTTAAATAGGTAAACAAGTGGAGACACACACACACACACACAGCCAGCTCCCACCGGCTATCTCACATTGATGTAGAAATGGGATGACATTTGTGACAATGCTGTGATAGTGTGTGCCTGTATGTAAATGCCTTCTCACACTTGGGAGTCAATTGTATGGGGGCTTAGAAAGAGATGGACCAGAGAGAGAGAGAGAGAGAGAGAGAGAGCTATCAAGAAGAGTAGCTGCATCAAAGATGAGCTCCTGAACAATTCTCAAACTTTGGACCTAAAAAAGTGGGACAGTGTGAAAATTACCTTCAGAAATCTTCAGAAAAGCACCCTAAAGGAGAGGTAACCCCACTAATAAGAAAGACTTGAAAAGGAAAGCACATTTCTGGATACATTTTTTGATTCAAAACAACTAGCTACAGCTGTCAACTGCTAACTGCCACTGTAAACTACCAACATTCCAAAGGAGAAACTGCATTAGAAAGAAGCTAACAGAAGAGGGACAGTAACTAACATTTTGTGAAGACAACACATTATAGAGGATCCTTGTTGGTAATATCCCTGGTAAACCCCAGGTAGTTTCATTTTTATTGTATTGGTTTGTATTGGTGGGCTAGAAAAGCTAGAAAAGCTAACATAGTAGCCTAGCTCCTCTTGAGGTAAACAAGTGGTTGCCATGGAAACCGAGCTGCAGTCAGCTGAGCTCAACACAGTTCACAGAGCAGAGAGCAGGGAGGTTGAGTACCCTGCTAAATGTAAAACTGTAACAGCTGAGGAGAAACACAAGGACAACACCCTGCGGGAAAACCCAGAGGTCCTCTTCACGGACTACATTCAGCAAAATGAAAAAAGAAAGAAGAACAACCTCATTTTCTTCACTGAGTCCTTTTACATCTGGAAGGAGATTCTGTGCAATAATTATCTATATGTATCCAGTGAGGGCATCGGCTCAGGGGGCAGATTAAAGATCTGTAAAGATGAGCACCTTGACAAGGACGACGAAGGAAAGGTCATGGTCCAAGGAAATGTAGCCAACCTGGAGTCCTTTGAAGAGGCATTTCCCCTGCTGAGAGCTGAGGTAGACACCAAGAGTATCAGCGTCCCCTCTGACAGTGAGGATGATGAGAGCCCAGCAGAGACACGCAACACCTTGGCCATCTCTGCCCCTCCCACACCTACTCCAATAGGCTGAAGGAGAGTCTGGCCCTGCTGGAGCTGGACTTTACTGAATTCAAAGAGCTCACCCAGTCCAGACTGAGTGACTCCCCAGACAACACTCTGCAGCAGCTTAAAGAGGAACTCCAGCAGCTTAAAAAGGACAACCAGACCATGGCATCAGACCTAAGAGGGAGTCTAAAGGAGCTGAAACAGGAGAACAGTGCTCTCCGTGCCCAGTTGGCCAAAGTGAAGGAGGATGCTGAAAAAGAGAGAAAAGAGTTTCACCAGGCAACTCCAACACATGAAAGACCAACTCTCAGCAGCCCCCACAGTGACAAGTACAGAGACACAGACTATGCCTGCCTGTGTCCCGAGCCCCTGCCTTGTCTCTGCCCCACCCTCTCTGCCCTGCACCCAGCCCACCAACACCCAGCTATGCAACACTCTGGCACCTCCTGATTCATCCACACAGCCAGCAGCCAGCAGCCAGCTCTGTCCAGCTCAGCTTCCCTCCACCCAGCCTGAGGAGCAAGCCCCAGAAGTGGTCCTGCTGACTGACTCTAATGGAAAATACCTGGACACAGACAGGCTTTTTCCTGGTCAGAGGGTGCTGTTTAAACGTTGCAGCACCACAGGTCAGGCCATGAAGCTGTTGAAAAAGGAGACCCTTAGCAACCCTCAATGCCTGGTGATCCACACAGGTACAAATGACCTGCACACCCTCCATAAGGACACTGCTGAGCAGTGAGGAAGATGGCGGAACAGGCCAGTGAGGAGTTCCCCAACGCCCGCATCGTCATCTCCACCCTGCTGCCCAGGACAGACATGCCGCCTCAGGTCATCCATGACATCAACATGGAGATCAGAAGAGGATGTGCTGCCCTTCCTAATGTGCACCTGGCCACCACCCGGCCATCGGCACCTGGGACCTCTATGATGGACTCCATCTACACAGAGAGGCCGTGAGAATTTTTGCAAAGACCCTGAAAGACACGGCCCTGGGACGCAGTCCTTTCATCCCCTCCTCTACTAGGAGCTTTAGAGGCCGGCCCAGACCTCCTACCCACCACCAACTCAGGTTCATCCCTCAACCAGAAAGGAGACACAGCCGCTCAGCCTGGGCCACCACTGCTCAGCACCCCCTTGTGCACTCCCACCCTCTACACAACCATCACCCCACCACTGTGAAGGACAGGCAGGGGAGGACCCCCACCACAGGCCCTAGCCCCAGACCCCTCCACAGCATCAGCAGGACAGCTACGGAACAGCCCCTGGCCCCAGACCCCCCCTCCACAGCATCAGCAGGACAGCTAGCCCCGGAGACCCCCTCCACAGCATCCCCTGGCCCCAGACCCCCTCTACAGTATCAGCAACAGAGCTATGCAGCAGCCCCTGGCCCCAAACTACCTCCACATCAGCAGCAGAGTTATGCTGCAGCTGTTGCCAAGCCTGTTGCCACAGCCCCTCACCCTGCTACTTCAGAGCTGGGAGACATTAGAGAGATGCTCCACATCCTGTGTAATCGCCTCCTATTGAACTGATAAGTACACATCAGCAAAGAGTCACACAGCAATAGATGAAAATTCTGATGACATTTTATTATTACTGTTCCACTGTAGCTCACCCGCTTGATTTGATTATACTTTCTATGAATGTAATTTAATACTCTTTATTTATGGAAGGGTAATCTTCACAACTGTCTCACCAAATAGGTTCATGTTTTTTGATCAATTTAAATGCGTTCTTTTCAAATAAGCTGCTGGAACATTCAGGGCCTCTACTCCTCAACCTTTGGGCTGAAGAGCACGAACCCTGAATTCCTAAAATCTATTGAAAATGTTGATATTCTTGTGTTAACAGAAACATGGTGTCAGAATGATGCGCTCACTCACTGTCCTTCAGGATATCATGAAGTCATGGTGCCCTCTATAAAGGCCAAAACAATACGCAAGGGCAGAACTTCTGGGGGGATCTTGGTCTGGTATAGAGGAGAGCTGACCAATCACATTTCACCAGTAAAACAAGGGAAGTCACACGTATGGCTAAAGCTTGATAAAAGTATTGGACTAGCTGACAGAGACATACATCTATGTGCTGCCTACATTCCTCCAGCAGAGTCTCCTTACTATGAGGAGGATGTCTTTGATACTCTCCACACAGAGATCAGCCATTTCCAGGCCCAAGGAAATGTGCTGCTGTGTGGAGACCTAAATGCAAGGACTGGATGTGAGCCTGACTTCCTAGATCCACAGGGCAACAGCCATGTGTTTGGTCAAGCCCCTCTCTACATCACACCAACCATCATCAACCGGAACAACGGGGGCGGCTGTGGCGTAGTGGAGAGCAAGGTAGTTCTCCAATCAGAGGGTCGGTGGTTCGATACCCGGCAGTCGATGTGTCCTTGGGCAAGACACTTAACCCAAAGTTGCTCCCGAAGGCTTGCCATCGGTGTGGACTGGATGATGAATGTTAGTTAGAGTCTGATGGTGGCACCTTGCATGGTAGCCTGTCATCAGTGTGTGAATGGGTGAATGATATGTAATATACTACTGACTGTAAGTCGCTTTGGATAAAAGCGTCTGCTAAATGACTGTAATGTAATGTAATGTACAACCTTGACTGTCAAATAAATCAAAGTGGCAGGGAGGTAGTGCACCTCTGTCGGGCCTTAGGCCTGTACATAGTTAATGGTAGGTTCAGAGGGGACTCTTTAGGGAGATTCACATACTCCTCAGCTCTTGGCTGTAGTGTAGTCGACTATGCTCTCACTGACATGGACCCCTCCACTATCAGTGCGTTCACTGTCAGGCAGCAATCCCCTCTCTCAGACCACAACCAAATAAATGTCTACTTTCAAACCTCGAATCAACTCAAACCCCCCAAAAAGGAGTCCAGTAAGCTGTACAAACTCAACCCAACATACAGTGGTGACAAATTCTTCATGGCGTTAAATTCCCCTGATCTAATTAGTAAAATATTAGAATTCAGGGGAAATCAGTACGACACGACCAAAGTTGGTGTTGCCACACATGACCACTGTTGACGTCAATACACTATTTCACGAGGCAGCTATTAAAGCCAACCTTGCCAAAGTGAAGAGACAGTATAAGAAAAAGCGAAATAATGAAAAATGGTTTGACAATGAATGAAAAGTATCAGAAAAGATCTGCAAAAAATATCGAACTTAAAACATCGCCAACCAAACAACCAAGACTTACGAATTAGATTTAGCGAAACACTCAAAAGATATAAATACACAATTAGGAACAAAAAACAAAATTATACAAAAGAAAGATTAGAGGAAATTGAAAGCTCCATACATCAAAACCAATTCTGGGATATGTTGAATAACTTGAGCACAACAAAACCACAGGCATTACCCATTCAAGATGGTGACATTTGGAAATCACACTTTCAAAATCTCTATAAAGACATTCCACCAAATGAACTTAATTCAAACCACAAAATTATTAGAGAAAAACTCCAAACATTAGAATTGACAATTAAAAACAATCAAAACCCTCTTGACTTCCAATTTACTTTGGAAGAATTGATGGAAAAAATTAAATTTATCAAAACGAAAAAAGCTTGTGGTCCAGACAGCATTAAAAATGAAATGCTTAAAAACAGCACTCCTGAAATGCAGGGTGCAGTTCTCAAGTTGTTTAACATAGTACTATGTTCAGGCTGTTTTCCTGACATCTGGTGTCAAGGGCTTATTTCTCCAATTTATAAATGTGGAGACAAATTGGACCCCAATAACTACCATGGCATCTGCATTAGCAGTTGCCTGGGGAAGTTATTTTGCAGTATTATAAATAACAGAATCTTAGATTATCTTGACCAACACAACATCCTTAGTAAAACTCAAATTGGCTTTCTTCCAAAACACCGTACCACTGATCATGTTTATACCCTTCACACGCTCATTCAGAAACATGTACACCAAACAAATGGAAAAATATTTGCTTGTTTTTATTGATTTTAAGAAAGCATTTGATTCAATTTGGCATAAAGGACTATGTTACAGACTTCTGCAATCTGGTATTGGAGGCAAAGTCTATGACAAAATCAATGTATTTGAACAATAAGTGTGGTGTAAAAATAGGAGAAAAATGCACTGATTTCTTCACCCAGAGAAGAGGCGTTCGTCAAGGCTGCAATCTGAGTCCGACACTTTTCAACATATATATAAATGAACTAGCAGTGCAGTTGGACCAGAGTGCAGCCCCGGGCCTATGTCTCCTAGACAGAGAGGTGAAGTCTCTGTTCTATGCAGATGACCTGGTTCTGTTGTCTCCCACAGAACAGGGACTCCAACAACAGCTAGACCTACTGGAGGATTACTGTCAGAACTGGGCCCTGGCAGTAAATCTAAAGAAGACAAACATCATGATCTTCCAAAAAGGCCCAGGAAAACAGACACCATTTTACTACCATAGAACACACCATGAGTTACACCTATCTTGGTCTGACTATTACAGCCTCAGGGAGTTTCAGCCTGGCAGTGAATGCACTAAAAGAAAAGGCCAGAAGAGCCCTCTATGCAATTAAAAGAAAATTTTATAATATCCAAATTCCAATCAAAATCTGGTGTAAATTTTTTGATAATGTGATCAAGCCCATTGCGCTGTATGGTAGTGAAGTATGGGGTCCACTCAGTCACCATAGCTATACTAGATGGGACAAACACCCCACAGAAGCCCTACATGCAGAATTCTGCAGAATGATCCTCAACATTCAAAGAAAAACACCAACAAATGCATGTAGGGCAGAATTAGGCAGATATCCCCTGATAATAAACATTCACAAACGAGCACTACATTTTTGGAATCACCTACAAATTCTCAAGACACCCTCCATTTTAAAGCCCTCCAAAGCCAAGAGCTGAACCTAGAAAAGAGTCCCTGAGTCAGTTGGTGTTGAGACTAACTGCTCCTACACAGCAAAACCCTGACCAGTCTCACACCAACACTGCTTTCCAAATACCAATTAGAGTAAACCAAATTGTAAAGCAAAGCAAAGAAACATATTTGGAACATTGGAAAAAAGAAACTGAAAGTCAAAGTAGATTAGAATGTTATCTGGCCCTAAAAAGAGATTATGAATTGGCAGAATATCTCTTTTCTGACCAAGTACAGGCTCAGTGACCACCAATTGGCAATCGAAAAAGGCAGACAGAAGAAATCTTGGCAACCAAAAGAAAACAGAATATGTGGTCACTGTTCGACAGGTGAGGTTGAGTGTGATACCCCTATAATTGGAGCACACTCTCCGGTCCCCCTTTTGAAAATGGGAACCACCACCCCGGTCTGCCACTCCACAGGCACTGTACCCGACTTCCACGTGACAGTGAAGAGACGTGTCAACCAAGACAGCCCAACAATGTCCAGAGCCTTTAGCATCTCCGGTCGAATCTCATCCACTCCTGGCGCTTTGCCGCTGAAGAGCTTTTTAACTACCTCAACGACCTCCGCCAGGCATATGGATGAGTCTTCCCCTGAGTCTTCAGACTCTGCCTCTTCCACAGAGGACGTGTTGGTCGGGTTCAGGAGTTCCTCAAAGTGTTCTTTCCACCGCTCGACAATATCCCCAGTCCGGGTCTGCAGTTCTCCCCCTGCTGAGCACATCCTGAGAAAAGCCCTGTTTCCCCTTTCTGAGTCGTCTCACGGTTTGCCAGAACTTCCTTGAGGCCATTCGAAAGTCCTTCTCCATGGCCTCGCCGAACTCCTCCCACACCCGGGTTTTTGCCTCAGCAACCGCCGCAGCTGCAGCCCTTCTGGCCAACCGGTACCTGCCTGCTGATTCAGGAGACCCTCGGCCAACCAAGCCCGAAAGGCCTCCTTCTTCAGCTTGACGGCCTCCTTCACCACTGGTGTCCACCAGCGGGTTCTCGGATTGCCGCCACGACAGGCACCGATCGCCTTCCGACCACAACCCCTAGCAGCAGCTTCCACAATGGAGGATTTGAACATGGCCCACTCGGATTCCATGTCCCCAGCCTCCCCGGGATGCACGAGAAATTATTCCGGAGGTGGGAGTTGAAGACCTTGCTGACAGGATCCTCAGCCAGACGTTCCCAGTTCACCCTCACTACACGTTTGGGTTTACCGGGTCTATCTGGCAGCCTCCCCCGCCACCTGATCCAACTCACCACCAGGTGGTGATCAGTTGACAGCTCTGCTCCTCTCTTCACCCGAGTGTCCAAGACATACGGCCGCAGGTCTGATGACACAACTACAAAGACGATCATAGACCTTTGGCCTAGGGTGTTCTGGTACCAAGTACACTTATGAACCTCCCTATGCTCAAACATGGTGTTTGTTATGGACAGTCCATGACTAGCACAGAAGTCCAACAACAAAGCACCACTCGGGTTCAGATCGGGCAGGCCGTTCCTCCCAATCACACCCCTCCAGGTTTCTCCATCGTTACCCACGTGAGCGTTGAAGTCTCCCAGAAGAACTATGCAGTCCCCAGTCGGCGCCCTTTCCAGAAAACCACCCAAGGACTCCAAGAAGGCCGCGTACTCCGAACTGCCGTTTGGTGCATAGGCACAAACGACAGTCAGAGACTTTCCCCTGCGATTCCCAGTCGCAGAGAGGCGACCCTCTCGTTCTCCGGGGAGAACTCCAGAACAGCGGCGCTCAGCCGGGGGCTTGTGAGTATCCCCACATCCGCCCGGCGCCTCTCAACCTGGGCAACTCCGGAAAAGGAAAAGTCCAGCCCCTCTCCAGGAGTTTGGTTCCAGAACTGGTGCTATGCGTGGAGGTGAGCCCAACTATATCTAGTTGGTAGCGTTCCACCTCCCGCACCAGCTCCGGTTCCTTCCCCGCCAGAGAGGTGACATTCCACGTCCCTAGAGCTAGTCTGTGATGCCGGGGGTCAGCACGCCCAGGTTCCCGCCCCAGCCTGCCGCCCAGCTCACATTGCACCCGACCCCAATGCCTATCCCTGCGTGTGGTGGGCCCACAGGGTGGCGGCACGATGTAGCTTTTTCGGGCTGGGCCCGGCCGGGCCCCATGTGCCAAGGCCCGGCCACCAGATGCTCGCCGGCGAGCTCCCCTACCGGGTCTGGCTCCAGGAGGGTGCCCCGGTTTCCCTATTCTGGGCGAGGTGCCACAACCTTGCATCGTCCGATTCATTGGGGTTTTGTGAATCGCTCTTAGTCTGACCCCTCCCCCGAGACCACTTTGCCTTGGGAGACCTACCAGGAGCTATTGCCGCCGACAACACAGCTCTCAGGATCACTGGGGCACGCAAACCCCTCCACCATGATAAGGTGGCGATTCATTGGAGGAGGTTATTTACTCTGTTATATTATTATTATTACCTATCTATTCATATGAATTGTATATTTTTATGTTATCTCTTAATGCTTTGGCAATACTGTCTTTGCAACATTCATGCCAATAAAGCATATTGAATTGAAAATTGAGAGAGAGAGAGAGAGAGAGAGAAGCACCCTCATAGAGAGAAACAAACAGATGCACAGGGGTGTTTCTCATAAAGCTTGAGAGACTGCATTTTTTCATTGGTCCCTGGCTTTTATTAGCTGCACAGTCGGCAGTAACAGATCCCCAGAACATTTTCTCATACATAGTGTAGAACAGCAGCTGTTCTAGCCACATTCACATATTGCACTCTCTGAAGTCTTTGTTTTGTCAAGGTTTTTTTCTTCAGAGGAGACATGCACATGTGACTTTCTCTGCTTCACTTTTTATTGGCAGACAAATCAATACGCCAAGACATACTAGTCAGAATAGCCGGCTTCCTGCTGCTGTGGATGCCTCTGAGCTTGATGCTGTTCTTTTATCCGGAACCCAAAGAAGAAATGATGCCTCTGTTAGGAAACACGTCATTCTTCTACTGGGTGTCTATTCTATAATCTATTCAGGCTAGTTTTTGATGTATTTGATGACTATGAAATTAATCCAGCACCACCCATCAGTGATATCGTAAAGTAATGTAGTTACCAAAACTGTTCAATAAGTGAGCCAGGCAGAAGGCCACAACAGCAAAAAGGAACAATAATCGAAACTAGGAGCTCATTGACAAAGACAGACTGATGTTTGGTTTGCAAACACTCGATGGGCCTCATACATGAAACGTTTTACACATAAATTGGATGACTGATTTCTTAATTCCAAATTGTGGGTAGGTAAGTGGAAAATGTGCTCATTGTTGGATCACTGGAATAATAGTAGCAGGGAAATTTGAGTGTCACACAAAAAAAAAACTGAAATTGGCACCAATAAAATCTGCAGAACTAAAATACACAGATAGCCACTGAAACAAAGTAAAAAGTGTTGATGTCGCTTGACTGACGTGGGTAACAAGTCACGTGACTATAGCGACTCTAGTGAGACATGTGACCAATGAATGACTAACGAATCAAGTGACTACTGGCTTGACAAAATAAGTCACCGTTGACTTTTAGTGTCACACGGGTCAGTACAGCGGTGTCCTGGGTGAAAGTCCTGTGTTTGTTCACTCAAAAAAAAAAAAAAAAAAGGTTCTTGGCCATCATAAACATGAACAAAAATATGAGCTTCAGAGCAGGTTAGAAAACTGGTACTATCTGCTTTTTGAGAAATTGACGTGAGATTTAACATGGAGTCTAATGGAGCAGTTGGTTGGAGTTAAATTTGCTTTCAGGCACATGGAATCAAATGTGTAAGACTGTTGGATTCCATAGTGTTATGGCTGCGACTAGGACAAGTTTATCTACAATTTGACCAAAAAAATATGCCTGAAGAGTGAAAATTGTTGGAATTCTGGCAACTTTGAAATATTTTGAAGCTCCTCTCAATCTAGCGATGACATCACACGCTCTAGGTCTGAACATTCCATCCAATACACACCCATTATAAAATCTGAAAAAGATTTTCCTGAAACTTAAACTCTGATGTCATGAAATCTGTGCTAGCTATCAAAATGCCCATTTGACCCAATATAGCACACGATTCTCGACCAGGCCGCACATTTTACAGCCTTGTTGCTACACAGCCACACAGAACAAGGGACCTGATCAGATCTCACTTATGTTAAAATGATCGGTTAAGTTACGTGACGCTATTAACTAACCAGCTAACGCTACCGAGAGCCACTGCGCTATTTATAGCAGCTCGTCCATTTTAGTCTTTTAACTTAGCTTCACCTCTTTTATGACAACCGCAGCTGGTTGCTAGGAGACGGGAGTGGAAAAAGGGTGGGGGCGCGAAAAGCTGGTGGCGCAAACAGGAAATCCTGTGTAGACCAGACCGTCTAATTTCGGAGACCGCTCGGTCGAGCCTTCACGGTATTCAAAGGCCGATGTAGATTGCGAAGGCTTCGTCCTCAGAAGGCTGCAGATGCTGGATTGGGACACAGCTATTCAGTATGATGTCCTCCAGAAAAGGTCAAAAGTCTAAATATGCTGGAAGCAAAATATCTGAAAGTGGGGTGTTGAGTTGAGTCTGGGGGGTGTTTTTGTGTTTAATACCAGTTCTGTCAATTGTTTGCACATTTTCTCAATTTTGTCATTAGACTTTATAGAACCGGCTGCACGGTGGTGTAGTGGTTAGCACTGTCGCCTCACAGCAAGAGGGGCCCGGGTTCAATTCCCAGGCTGGACAACCTTCTGTGTGGAGTTTGCATGTTCTCCCTGTGTCAGCGTGGGTTCTCTCCGGGTTCTCCGGCTTCCTCCCACAGTCCAAAGACATGCAGCTTAGGTTAATTGATGACTCTGAAATTGCCCATAGGTGTGAATGTGAGCGTGAGTGGTTGTCTGTCTATATATGTCTGCCCTGTGATAGGCTGGCGACCTGTCCAGGGTGTACCCTGCCTTCGCCCATTGACAGCTGGGATCGGCTCCAGCACCCCGCGACCCTTAACTGGATAAGCGGTTACGGAAGATGGATGGATGGATGGACTTTATAGAACCACCATCATCTGAAGCTTTTTACAACAAGGCCTTTTGAACAGCCTTTAAATGTGCAGAATCAGATATCAGGAGTCTTTTGGTTGCCTCTCAAAAGCTCTCAACATGTCGACGGCAAGTCAACAACTCAAAGATAACAATGCTGACAGTAAATTACGGCTAAAGTGCAAACAGAGCTAACAGTGTTAACCTGAGGGGGGAATGAAGGGTGGTCGGTACATTCCACAGGGCGTCTGTGGCACACGAGGTAGAGCGCTCGTCCTGCAACCACAAGGTTGGTGGTTCAAACCCCTCTACAGTCAACATGCCGAGGTGTCCTCGAGCGAGACACCCAACCCCAAAAGTTGCTCCCTGGGTGCTTCTTAGCAGCCCACTGCTCCTCCGGGATGGGTTAAATGCAGAGAATTGTAATTTCCCCATTGTGGGACTAATAAAGGCTTAATTATTATTATTATTATTATTATTATTATTAATTATTATTATTATTATTATTATTATTGTCGGTCTGGACGGCTTTATCTGTTGTAACTGCCGTATGGGAGCAGAGCGGCGTCTGTGAGCTAACCAGTGAGGCACGCTTACATGCAGTAACATGCACTAAAAGGCTTCTTCGCATGCACTTACATGCACTAAAAGGATTGATCAAATGCACTTAAAGGCTGGCTACGTCAAAAAGAAAGGATAAGCTCTGATAGAAAAGTTCTTCTTCAATACAGCATGATGTTCATTTAGTAAATGATGGTCCATTTAGAGTCAAATAGAACATAAAGCAGGGTATGCTTTAGGGCGGGGCTGACAATGTGCACTTCATATATACAGTCTATGGATTCATGACTGATCTGAGGTGTTTTCTGTTACTTTCGGTTTTCCATCTCCAATGACAAAGAGCGTACAGCTACTTCTCTAAATGTACTTGTTGTCTCTGTGCGGACTGTTTACCGACAACTTGTTGTGACTCACGCTACACGTGGTAAGGCAGCGTACTACTGTGCATGTGTGGAACCCGTCTTCCAGAAAGTAGTACAAACAGAATTACTTTGTGTCTGTGGTGTCTGCAGCTGTCCGTCCACACGTCCACTTGGGATTTTTACCGAGGCTCTATTGATCAGACACAAGTGATGGTCCTGTTGTTATCAGGGTTGTCATCTGTTTTTATTGTTTACACCGAAGTACTTAAGGAATGCAATTGGATTCCATTGGGTGAAGGACCAGGGTAACGCATAAGGCTGGGAAGCTGTATTGTATATCCTTATCGATAATATATTGTGCCTTGAACAGTGATAAAAACCCCTTGAGATGGCTTTGATGCAAAGTCTTTCCTGCCGTCACTTACATATACATTAGCTGAGTGTAACATCTACACTGACGAGAATTACTGCAGCGTCTTCATGCAACAGAGGTGTACAGTCAGTGAGGCATAAGGTCTTCAACTCACTGAAGCCAAATGGACTTATGAAGAAACACACCAGACCCAGAAGTACAGGTCGCACTCTAGTAAAAACACACCTCTCATTATGTATTGGAATCATATTTACTTTTATGGACAAAATATTAAGCAACTGCTCACTTTAAATAAGCTCCCCCTTAGTGAGTTGGATTCTCTGTTATTGCCCTCCGCTCTGTTGTTTGAGCTTTGTGCTTTGTGCTGATTCACTTGCATGATTGGCTGCCTGCATGGTGGCCTGTAATTGGCTGCTCAGTTCCATGCTTTAATCAACATCCTGCTGGAAAGTTGGATGCATTTTGTGGCTCGCTTTTTTCCCTTGTTATTGTACTCATTTATTGGATTCTTTGATTGACTTCATAAACTTTATTTATAGTCTGTTGAATTATGTCAAGTGACATTTTATGATCAATAGTAACACTTTCAAACTCTTCATCTGTTAAATGGTCAATGATGCTGAAAGGTACCTTAAGGGGGTTAACTGATTTCCAAGGGAGGAGAGTCTTAACAATCACTAAGCGAATGGGCTGGACAGAACAATACCTAGGATAATATATAATCTTGCCTGGTTAGCTATTCTAAGTTTGATCTGATGCACAGGATGCCGTCATGTTTATTACCACAGCACATGTCTTACATATTTTACCACAGAAACATATTTCCCTAAATATATTTCCCTAAAATTCTAAATTACTTCTCAGCAGCGCTGCCATCTATAGGCCAAGCCTTCCAGACAACACAACTGGGAGTTTTGATGGGTGGGAAGTCAGTGGGGGATCATGCCATATATTACCACTAACAAAGAACTGTGCATAGCACAATAACCGTATCATAATATGCTAACTTGTTACATGTATATTAACAAATTCTATTCAGGATTATCATGTATTTTTCATACATTATGCACAGTTATATAGTGAACATGAATTTCTACAATTGCCTCTCTTTCTCTCCCAGATAAAGTCTGCCTGTCATCTCTTGCACTCTTATTTTCCTATTCTCTGTCCTTACTTCTTTCTTTATAATTATTCACTGCAACAAGTGGAAACTAGTGCTGCATTATGTCCACCTGAGCCCATCTTTCTTAGTTAAGCTTTTATCACACTGATGCAAATTTGATGTGACTATTTACTCATCAACAGACACGAAGCCATTTCATGTTGTGATAGTTTCATAGAAATAGAGAAGAGCCTGGTTCCCCACTCAGCCCTGTCCAAAGGTGCACCATGTTTCTTTTGCATGACTCAATTTGCCAAGGCATTTTTGAGGTGATAAGGTCTGAAGCGGTGCGTATCGATGTGATTAGCCCCTGAAAAAATACATTGCGTGTGTTTCCAATGTGTTCAACCATCAATGTGTCTGCTGTATACTGTATGCATTTCTGTTGATTCTTAAATATCCCTGTGTGATATACAAATGATTAACTAATGCTCATCATTTAATTACCCTGTATTCCTGACCTTACCATTTACGCTGTCTGTCTGAGTGTTGCTTTGGAAGCTTATCCTAAAACTAATAATGCTGAAAATATTGTGGTCCAGTTGTGAGATGTGTATCATTTTGATCACCACAGGGCTTATGTTGCACCAGGACTTTTAAAGCTTAGTGAGCCAGAAGGAGCAGAGGGAGCTCAGTGTGAGGTGAAGGCTCCACCTCTTAATCGATAGAAATGAGTGTTCTTAGCTGTAGCAGATCATGCTTTTGTGGAATTATGACCAAGTGTCCCTTCCCCCCCTCTTTTCTATTTCTTTCCTCCTCTTTCTCACCTCATGCCATGATTTTCTCTACCCATCTGTCTGCTCTGCAGGTTTTGGCTTTGTAACATTTGAAATTGAGGATGTGGTGGAGAAAGTCTGCGAGATCCATTTTCATGAAATCAATAATAAAATGGTGAGTGGCTCCCATTTCATTCCAGCATGTCTGACACACATCTGGATGAATATTTGATTTTCCTCAGTGTAGCAGTCAAAGTGATGGTGGAAACTGATACTGGACCAGCCAGGGTAGAAACTGGTGCACACACCTATACACACCGACACCAGTGAGATTCTGATGGATGAGGATAGTGGAGGTCAGCTATCTATTCTGTGCAACTGATCACTAGCCATGAAATTGTGTATGATCTTGTGGCATGCAAAAGGGCAGAACAACCTGGCCCTACCTCTGCCCCCATGTCCAATTTCCTCGCCAGGATGCTCTGCAAATAAGACTAGAATGGTTGGCCATGACTGAAGGTTTGTCATTGTAACAAATAAAACAAGGTCACAGTGAACACTGGGACCCAAGGTCCCAGCTTAGTGTATATGCTCCCAACCTTTATCTTAAAAAGTTGTATCCAGTGTTTTGTCTCGGAATCATTTTTTTTTGTTTAAATTTGTCAGCCCAAATCGTTGTCTTAATGGTCCCACGGCTTGGGAAAAACAAAACAAAAAAACATAGCATTGGTTTTTAGCATGAAAGTTCATTTTTCACCTGAGAAACATGAGTTTTAAGGGACAGTTCAACCCAAATAAGAACTGCATATTTTCCCGCTTATCTGTAGTGCTATTGATCAATCTAGATTATTCTGGTCTGAGTTTCCTAGTTTTGGAGTTATCGTCCATAGACAGAATAAAGTTTGTGAGAGTGATGCAGTACTCATGGTGATATCATACTCAAGTGTGTGCTAAAACCAAAACGTGTAAGTCTTTATCTCGGTAAGACAGTACATTACATTACATTACATTACAATCATTTAGCAGACGCTTTTATCCAAAGCGACTTACAGGAAGTGTATTCAACATAGGTATTCAAGAGAACTACTAGTCACCAGAAGTCATAAGTGCATCTCCTTTCTTAAACAAGCATCTTAAAGCATAAACCAGAGCAAAAGTATAGTGCAGAGGCAAATTACTACGAAAACAATAATTGCAACAGACTAATACGAATATAATAAGTGCTACAAACTACTACGAATAGGATAAGTGCAGTAAACGAATACGAATTCAATAAGTGCAGCGAACTGATACGAATACAGTGAGTGCAACAACTAATACGAATACAATAAGTGCTACGAGGAAGGCTCAGGGTAGTACTTCTTGAAGAGGTGAGTTTTCAGCCTGCGCCGAAAGATGGGCAGCGACTCTGCTGTCCTGACGTCAGTGGGGAGTTCATTCCACCGCTGAGGGGCCAGGACAGAAAAAGCTGTGACCGGGTGGATCGGCCGCAGGGACCTCTGAGCGACGGGGCAACCAATCGCCCTGAGGCAGCAGAGCGAAGTGGTCGGGCGGGGGTGTAGGGCTTGACCAAGGCCTGGAGATAGGAAGGAGCTGTTCCTTTCACTGCCCTGTAGGCTAGCACCAGAGTCTTAAACTGGATGCGAGCTCTTACAGGGAGCCAGTGTAGAGAACGGAGAAGGGAAGATGTGTGAGAGAACTTGGGGCGATTGAACACCAGACGTGCTGCAGCTTTCTGGACAAGCTCCAGGGGTCTGATGGCCGACGCTGGGGCTCCAGCAAGTAGTGAGTTGCAGTAGTCCAGGCGGGAGATGACCAGAGCCTGGATGAGCACCTGCGCTGTCTCCTCAGTGAGGAAGGGGCGAATCCTCCTGATGTTGTAGAGCAGGAATCTGCAGGAGCGTTTGACCGATGCAATGTTTGCTGAGAACGACAGTTGGTCGTCCAGGGTCACACCCAGATTCCTCACAGTCCGAGTTGGCGTCACCACGGCATCATCAATGGTGATGGACAGGTCTCGGTGCGGGCAACCCTTCCCCGGGAGGAACAGTAGCTCGGTTTTGTCCAGGTTGAGCTTCAGGTGGTGTGTCGCCATCCACTTCGAGATGTCAGCCAAGCACGCAGCAATGCGTGCCTCCACTTGGGTGTCACCGGGAGGAAATGACAAGACCAGCTGGGTGTCATCGGCATAACAATGGTAAGAGAAGTCATGCGAGCGAATAACAGAACCCAGAGATGTTGTGTAGAGCGAGAAGAGAAGGGGGCCTAGAACTGAACCTTGTGGAACCCCCGTAGTCAGCATGCGTGGTTCCGATACGGCCCCCCTCCATGTCACCTGGTAGGATCGGCCTGTCAGGTAGGATGCAAGCAGGGAGAGTGCAGAGCCTGAGACGCCCATCCCCTCGAGGATGGAGAGGAGGATCTGGTGGTTCACCGTGTCAAACGCCGCTGACAGGTCCAGGAGAATCAGGACAGAGGAGAGAGAGTTCGCTCTCGCAGCGTGAAGCGACTCTGTCACCGCAAGGAGGGCCGTCTCTGACGAGTGACCCACCTTGAACCCGGACTGGTGGGGGTCCAAGAGGTTGTTCTGGTGGAGGTAGGAAGACAGTTGTTTAGAGACAGCGCGTTCAAGTGTTTTGGATAGAAAGGGTAGAAGAGAAACCGGTCTGAAGTATTGCAAAATCCATGTTGCGGCCGAATGTGACAGCAGTGGCGGTGATGAAACCGATAACAACAGGCCCAATGTTTTCAACTGAGTCAAGGATTGTGGTTGGCCTCACACTTAGCACAATTTACTTTTTAAGTTAGTCAAAAGGATATGATTCCCCTACAAAATATCTTCTCACACACACACACACACACACACACACACACACACACACACACACACACACACACACACACACACACACACACAATAGCGTTCTACACGTTGTCTAAATGCTAAGATGATGCCATGCGGCTGTCAATGTGAGCTCTTTTGCCCTGGTCTAATTATTGTCACTGAGTCAGCATGGAATTGATATCATCCAAACCATCCAGAGATGTAGAACAATAGCTTGCTAGCAATGATTTTCATATTATAGCACATCACATGCTTCTATTGTTTTGGGAGTTCAACAGTGCTGACCATGATTTCTTTATTTTAGTCAATACCTCCCAGTAGAAACCCTGCAGCCCCCATCCTCCTTCCACACCACTCATCCACTGGCCTGCTTTAAATTGGGCTTCAGGGGAATTACATGCATTGTTAGCACCAGTAGGGGAGGGCAGGAAAGAGGAAGTGAAAAAAGATAGATGGAGAAGAAGAAAAAGAAGAAATAATACAGTCTGGAACCCCAGCCCTTGCAGGTACTAATACCGAGTTCCAGCTCAGAAAAGATCTAGCAGTGATTTTTTTTTATATTGTTTACTGTCAGTGTGGACTAATATGAGCCCTATTTCCCCAAATGCATTGTATATATCCAAGAGTTCTGGCCTACAGCAGAAAAAAGCTACAATTGGCTGCAGAGCTAAATCCAAAGCAAGTCAAGGCAATCACATAGGCTTAGCACTCTTTGCACAGACTTCACAAAGGCCAATAACGTAACAAACTGTCACTCACACAACTAAACAACGAAACAACTATGCCCCTGCATCAGAATCCACACTGCACACTGGCTCACTCTCCCACGCAGACAAACAGACCTTGGCTCGACTTCTTCTAGTTGCTGTCCTGGTATCCTAGAAGAGGAGAAACAATGTTCTGCTTTAATCAAGGTTCTCAGGAAAAGTACTGGATCAAAATTAAATTTAAGGCTGGCTGTTATTTTTATTTTAATAATGAACACTGCTAGACATTTGAGTGACAATTGCAAATGAAAATATTAATTTAAAGAGTTTTCCAGTTTTCACATTGCCATTACCCTTAGCTTAATGGATGGAGAGACAACGAGTCAACAAGGTCATGTTTATGTTTTCTGCCAAAGGCAGCTTTTCCTAAAAGCACTTGTAAGACATGACGGATGATTAAAAATAAACATAGAAATTGAATTGACTGTGAATTTAAAAGTTGCAAAATGTTGTCTAAAGTTGACTACATTAATGTATTTTAAAGCAAATACTTGATCTTTTCCAGTTGGTCTAAAACCATAGATTTGACAAAGATATCATATTTTTGAGTAGTTAATGTTACAGTTCGGTCTCTGCTTTGTTTCTGTGACTTACCTAGTTGGTTGTTGCTAGCCTTGAATAGCCATAACCATTTCACCACTGTGATGCCCATGTGGCAAAACAAAACAGCCAAAAAAACCTGACAAGTTAATCTTAAGCAAATTTTCAGGATGTTGGAATGAGTGAGAAATACACTAAACGGTACAAGTAAACTGTCCAGTGTTGTTTGACAGATTCTCATGTTGTTTTCCATTGTCAGCATTAGATAGATATTCCTTTATTGATCCCCATGGGGAAATTCGGGTGACATTATTGTCTTTGTTGTCTATGTTTCACAGGTAGAATGCAAAAAGGCCCAGCCTAAGGAAGTGATGTTTCCTACAGGTCCACGAGGTCGGGCAAGGGGCCTCCCGTACACCATGGATGCCTTTATGCTGGGTATGGGCATTCTGAGTAAGTACTCTGTGTGTGTGTGTGTGTGTGTGTGTGTGTGTGTGTGTGTGTGTGTGTGTGTGTGTGTGTGTGTGTGTGTGTGTGTGTGTGTATTTATCTGACACAACTTAATGTCTTTCTTTCACGAAGCACCTTGGGCTTTATTTGGGCTTTATTTTCGTGTATGCAGCACTACCACCTGCTTTTAGCTCTTTGACATTGAAATGTTTGTGTGGTATTTTATTTTCATGTTCAGCTTGCACAGTTGAAAGCTGTAAAGATATCTACAAACATTCAAATGAAGCAATGACGAAGTATGTTTTATCAAAGTCTGGGTCTTGGATGTTGCCCTGTGAGCAGACCGAAGATAGGATATGGTCTGACTTAGCTCATAATTTCTGGACTCCATCTACAAGAAAAAATAAATGCATAAATAAAATATGTAAGTGTAAATAAACACTTAGGGGCAGTGCGGCATTTAGCAGTGATGTTCCAGATTGCAGCCAAATGAAATCAAAATGGATCAAATTGCAATCCTTTTTTTACTGCTCATAGTATAGTAGTCAACCTCAGCCTGCTTGTGTTGCAGCGCTGCGTTGCTTAAGTCTTGGCTTTCCATGCCTTTTTGCACCTCCCTTTCTTCATGTGTTCAATACTTTTTCCCTGTGTCATTCACATAACTTAATTTCTGAACTTATTTGGTTGGTGTTCTTTGTATGTATGGATTACTTGGGTTGTTACCGACATCTGGTGAAAATTTCATGTCAATAGCACCTTTAGAAATATATTTACTGAGAAAAATGGTGACGTGTTCAATACTTATTTTACCCGCTGTATATATACACACATTTTATCCACTAGTACCCCACACCTCTTGCAAATTTGTAATGTGCGCAGTAAGATTTTTTTTTGCCAGTTCTGATTGGAATGTTTTTTTTATCCTGGCAATTATCTATATCTATATTCAAAGGCAGCTAACCATTCTGTGGGAGCAGTTTCGCAGAATAAGCCTTACCGCACAGTAAAACCTGTTAATGACAGCCTGATCTCTGCTTTGTTAATGCCTGGTGGTACAGGCGATTTGTCTACCAATAGACATAGTTGAAGGGATTCTCCCTAGTTTCGATTTTTTTATTTCGGGGAACTATTACATGGAACAGGCTATATATTATCTGTCAAAATAATTGAGTAACTGATCTTAGAAACTTACTTGCCTGTGTACTAAGAAAGCTGCTCAGCAGTCAGAGTACCAAAGACTAATTTGTTTTTCAGCCTCTTATCACGCTTGCAGAAACACACATGGCACATGTTTCAAGTTGTGAAACAATTGGTTATGCTTAGGCATAAAACAAAGGCTAGAAAAAACATCATCGTTTGTGTTAAAAAAATGAAGTAACAAAGTAAGGTTACAATGTAACGTAACAACGTAACATTACAATGTAACATAACCACATAATGTAACCATGTGACATAAGGTAAGAACGTATTGTAATAAAGTAACATAAAAAAGTAACATAACAACTAAACAACTTAGGGAACAATGTAACATAAAAAAGTAACACAACAACGTAAAATAACAATGTAAAATAACTTAACTTAACCACTTAACGTAACCACTTAATGTAACCACGTGACGTAACCACGTAACGTAAGGTATCAACATAACATTACAACGTAACATAACGTTACGTAACCAAGTAACAAAGTAATGTAACTACGTTACTACTGTAACAACATAACTAGCATAAATGCACGGCAACCACCATTAGCTGACTGCCTTACATGGCATTATGTTAGAAACAATCCTAAAGTCAACAAGGTTGTGATATTGTTTTAGAGGAAACGACATATCATTTCTGTGTTACTTTTTTCCTTTATTCCTTGTTCTTTGTAACTTTTCCTTTATCTCTCCGCTCATCTTCAGTGCAAGGGACTAAGATGCAAGGAAATTACATAAGTGCTGGAAAAGTGTACGCAAAGGGAATTCGGATGTACTCTTTGTCTTTATGTAGGGTGGGTGATGTGGGCTATTTTTGTGAAGGGACATCATCTATTTAACTTGTTGTAGTCTTTCTCAGGCTCCCAGTTAAGCCTCTTTCCATTTATTATGGAAAACTGAATATTAAGAAGAAAAAAAAACAGTGGCCATTAAAGCAGACTGAAGACCTTGCTGTACATTAATTAAACTAACGTTTATCAGATATACATTGTCAAAAAGTTACAGCTGGACAAAGCCATCATATTTTTTGAGTATGCCAGGAAGCAAGCTGTTGCTATTTAGATACCTCTGCATTTTCAGGAACATGGGATACAAGTTTATCCAATGGCAGCCCGCGGCAGAATTCCAAAAGATGTATAAATATCACACTATTAAGTTCTCAATTGTTATTTCCACTTTGACTAAGTCGTATGGTAGTGAACATTTTTTGTTTTTCCAGCAGAAGTCAGCAGTGTTATTTTCTACTTTTCAGCTCTAATTTACCGTTAAATGAACTATTTTACTTATGCAAGATAATTTCACCAGGAAAACGATTGACAGAATTAATTACTTTTGTCATTACTGATTTGATGTCAAAAAAAGGAAGTAAGATAAATATCATATGAAAAACAGGCATAAAGACAACAGTATTTTTCAGATTGTTCAAACAGCATCTTCGGTTATTTTTCATTTGACCAGCTGAGAACAATTCAATGAGACTCTCTGAAAGTGACCTCTCTGTGACCGCAAGCTTTTAGACAGGATAAGGCAACACTCGATACAAACTAGTTTGTCTGCCCTTTAGGTTCCTCTCCCAAAGTCAGTCTCACCCTTCACATTTCAAGTCACACTCACTCATTTACTCTCAGATCAAAAGACAAATGGTTGCATTCTAGCTGCAAATCAAGTAACCTGACAACATAAATGCTGACGTAGTTTGAATTCTTATGTTTGTGGTTAGAAAGTAATGTGCATTACTTTATTATGATGTATAAGTTCAGAAGAGTAGTTCTAAACAGTCATATCTCTCCATCTCTGCAGGTTATCCTAACATTGTAGCTACATACAGCAGAGGCTACACTGGCTTTGCCCCAAGCTACGGCTACCAGTTTTCAGGTAAGTTCTCTATTAAATTATTCGATTCCTCTTCGTACACACACACACACACACACACACACACACACACACACACACACACACACACACACACACACACACACACACACACACACACACACACACACACAGGGTTCTTTGGAATGAATGCATGAGGCTGTCACATCACCCTCAGCTGACCAGCCCTGCTTAAAGGACCAGTTTCCTCCATAGTAATCCACACTCTGGTATGGCATAGCAACTATTGACTCACAATGCTGCTAACTTTGGGTTTTTGGCTAGTGTACAGAATACTGTACAGAATACTGTACACTAGCCTTGTTTATCACAAAGTAGGAAATCCTCAGTCAGCAGCGTTTCTTTTTACAATAGAGAAGCACAAAATCTTGACACTGCAATGTCTTATTGTTTTGACGTCATTAATTATAACACAAAAGGTTGTGTTAAAAAATATTGTGCTGCCTTCAAGGCCCCAGATCAGAGCACACCAGGGAACACAGCAGGCTGCTATCTTTCTTCACCCACATACAGTGGGTACGGAAAGTATTCAGACCCCTTTAAATTTTTCACTCTTTGTTTCATTACAGCCATTTGCTAAAATCGAAAAAGTTCATTTCTTTTGCATTAATGTACACTCAGCAACCCATCTTGACAGAAAAAAACAGAAATGTAGAAATTTTTGCAAATTTATTAAAATAGAAAAACTGAAATATCACATGGTCATAAGTATTCAGACCCTTTGCTGTGACACTCATATTTAACTCACATGCTGTCCATTTCTTCTGATCCTCCTTGAGATGGTTCTACTCCTTCATTGGAGTCCAGCTGTGTTTAATTAAACTGATTGGACTTGATTAGGAAAGGCACACACCTGTCTATATAAGACCTTACAGCTCACAGTGCATGTCAGAACAAATGAGAATCATGAGGTCGAAGGAACTGCCCAAGGAGCTCAGGGACAGAATTGTGGCAAGGCACAGATCTGGCCAAGGTTACAAAAGAATTTCTGCAGCACTCAAGGTTCCTAAGAGCACAGTGGCCTCCATAATCCTTAAATGGAAGAAGTATGACCAGAACTCTTCCTAGACCTGGCCGTCCAGCCAAACTGAGCAATCGTGGGAGAAGAGCCTTGGTGAGAGAGGTAAAGAAGAACCCAAAGATCACTGTGGCTGAGCTCCAGAGATGCAGTAGGGAGATGGGAGAAAGTTCCACAAAGTCAACTATCACTGCAGCCCTCCACCAGTCGGGGCTTTATGGCAGAGTGGCCCGACGGAAGCCTCTCCTCAGTGCAAGACATATGAAAGCCCGCATAGAGTTTGCCAAAAAACACATGGAGGACTCCCAAACTATGAGAAATAAGATTCTCTGGTCTGATGAGACCAAGATTGAACTTTTTGGCGTTAATTCTAAGCGGTATGTGTGGAGAAAACCAGGCACTGCTCATCACCTGCCCAATACAATCCCAACAGTGAAACATGGTGGTGGCAGCATCATGCTATGGGGGTGTTTTTCAGCTGCAGGGACAGGACGACTGGTTGCAATTGAAGGAAAGATGAATGTCATTGGTTATGCTTAGGCATAAAACAAAGGCTAGAAAAAACATCATCGTTTGTGTTAAAAAAATGAAGTAACAAAGTAAGGTTACAATATCACCAGGGACGGATAAGAACGTATTGTTAAAGTAACATAAAAAAGTAACATATCAACTTGGCAGAGATATCCTGGAAGAAAACCTCCTCCAGAGTGCTCAGGACCTCAGACTGGGCCGAAGGTTCACCTTCCAACAAGACAATGACCCGAAGCACACAGCTAAAATAACAAAGGAGTGGCTTCGGAACAAGTCTGTGACCATTCTTGACTGGCCCAGCCAGAGCCCTGACCTAAACCCAATTGAGCATCTCTGGAGAGACCTGAAAATGGCTGTCCACCAACGTTCACCATCCAACCTGACAGAACTGGAGAGGATCTGCAAGGAAGAATGGCAGAGGATCCCCAAATCCAGGTGTGAGAAACTTGTTGCATCATTCCCAAGAAGACTCATGGCTGTACTAGCTCAAAAGGGTGCTTCTACTCAATACTGAGCAAAGGGTCTGAATACTTATGACCATGTGATATTTCAGTTTTTCTTTTTTAATAAATTTGCAAAAATTTCTACATTTCTGTTTTTTTCTGTCAAGATGGGTTGCTGAGTGTACATTAATGCGAAAAATGAACTTTTTCGATTTTAGCAAATGGCTGCAATGAAACAAAGGGTGAAAAATGTAAAGGGGTCTGAATACTTTCCGTACCCACTGTATATGGTACAGCATCAGCTCTCCAGGCTTCAGATGAGTAAAGCCAGTGGACCTGATGACATCAGCCCTAGGTTACTCAAAGTGTGTGCTGGACAGCTGGCAGCTCCTCTCCAGCACCTCTTCAATCTCTCCCTGAGGTTGAAGAAGGTGCCCACAATCTGGACGTCCTGCATTGTCCCGGTGCCGAAGAAGAGTCGTCCCAGCGGTCTTAATGACTACAGACCTGTGGCCCTGACATCACACGTCATAAAGACCCTTGAGAGACTGGTTCTGCGGCACCTGAGGACCCAGCTTACAGCTTTCCTGGACCCACTACAGTTCGCCTATCTGCCACACATCAGGGTGGAGGACTCCATCATCTAGCTGACGCACAAGGCCCTCTCTCACCTGGAGAAGCAGGGAAGCACTGTGAGAGTCATGTTCTTTGACTTCTCCAGTGCTTTCAACACCACCCAGCCCTCCCTACTGAGAGATAAGCTGCTGGAGATGAACCTGCACCCCGACACCACTTCCTGGATCACAGACTCCCTCACAGGCCGTTCACAGTACGTCAGGGTGGATGGCTGTGTCTCTGAGTCTGTGATCAGCAACACCGGCGCACCCCAAGGAACTGCACTGGCACCGTTCCTCTTCACTCTCTACACCTCGGACTTCCGCTTCAACTCTGGTTCCTGCCACCTCCAGAAGTTTTCCGATGACTCCTCCATTGTTGGATGTATCACCAGGGACAACGAGGAGGAGTACAGAGGACTGATTGAGAGCTTCATCACATGGTGCAGCAACAACCACCTGAAGCTCAACATCAGCAAGACCAAGGAGCTTGTGGTGGACTACCAGAGGAACAGAAGCCCCCTGTCCCTGTTTTCATTCAGGGAGGGGAAGTGGAGAGGGTTGAGTCCTACAAGTACCTTGGGGTGCAGATCAACAATAAACTGGACTGGACACACAACACTGATGCCCTCTACAGGAAAGGACAGAGCAGGCTGTTCTTCCTGAGGAGGCTGAGGTCGTTCAATGTGTGCAATAAACTGCTCAAGGCATTCTACCAGTCTGTGGTAGCCAGCGCCCTCTTCTTCGCTGTGGTGTGCTGGGGTGGTGGCATCAGGACTGGAGATGCCAACAAGCTCAACAAGCTGGTAAAGAAAGCCAGCTCTGTGGTGGGTCTGGAGCTGGACAGTCTGGAGTCAGTGGGTGAGAGGAGGATGAAGGCCAAACTCAGAGCCATCCTGGACAATCCCTCTCACCCTCTCCATGAGGAACTGTGGCAGCTGGGCAGCTCTTTCAGCCATCGGCTGATTCTACCAAAGAGCAGGACGGAGCGCTTCAGACGCTCATTTGTGCCCACTGCCATCAGACTGTACAACAACAGCGGAGACCACAGTCTGTCATCATGCTGACCAGGCCCCCATGTGGATATACTGTACATTTCTATTTTTATTTTTATCTTTATTCTATTTTATTTTTATTGTATAATATGTTGTATTTATTATCTGTTTCTGTAATTGAGCTGCTGCTACACCCGAATTTCCCCCATGGGGATCAATAAAGGAATATAATAATATATATACACACACACACACACACACACACACACACACACACACACACACACACACACACACAGCTGCTGGCCAACAAGGGTTGGCCAACACAGCTTGTCAAATCACAGCCTCCTCCAACTGTGATATCTCCTCCAACTGCCCTTGCTGATCAACAGTGGTTGCTCCATGTGTTACTGAAGGCAGAGCTTTGCTGTTTTCCCCCTGTTCTTTCCACTCATCCACTTTCCCTGTGATTTCCAGAATGACCTTGGTGCTTGGACGTGAAAGGTGAAAAGCCCCACCCGACCCCGCACCCCTTTCCCATCGCAGTGTTTAGGGCTTTGGAATAGGCGGTTCAGAATAAACTGTTGAGAGAGCAAGGAGCTCATCTTTTCTCAAGCACTGCTCATAATCCTCACCAGGGACCCGTTTCAGACGAGGTCAAACAAAGTAGCTCTTGTTGGTGTATGTGTTTTTGTGATGGCTGCGAGTGTTCATTCTGCCTCTCCATTGCTATTCTACCAGCTGTATTAGCTCCAGATTCAACGTCATCTTCCATTGCATTGTCCTGTTTTCACAGCCCGTTGAGTGCTGCCCTGATTGTAGCTTGTGATATGTGGGAGAAGCAACGCTGATGGTGAATGAGAACAGCAATTTTACACTTCACGCTCCTGTGTTGGTATTGCTTCGGTATATTTGCTATAGACATGTCATTTGAAACCAGTTTTCTTGGGTTTCAATACTGGCTTCTGTTTGTGTTCTGTGAGCAAGAGACTTATGATTTATGTACAAGAAGACACACATTGTATACACAACAATAATTCAAAGTGCAGCGTCAAGGCCTCGTAGTGACTGGATGGATAATGGTGACCATGCCCTGTGCTGCACTGACGTCAGTTGAATTTGGACTAATTCCATTCCTGCGGAGGGATATCAGCAAGAGGAATGGCGTCTTCCACGGCTTCCTCTGGCTGCTTTCCTGTCCTTTGCCAATTTTATTCAATCCAATTGTCTCTTTGTATTTGTCAAAGTCCATTCTTGGTGGTGGACATGTTGGCCTCTGATGAGAGCTGAAGGTTGTGGCACCGCAATGCGTGCCTGTTAATGCATGTGTGTGCTACTGAAGTGCCAAGGTCACTTCCTCTGCAGGCCCAGCTAATAAACCCTCCGCCTCCCTCCTTTCTTTCTCCATTCTCTCTGCTTACCTGTTTGCTGACAACCATGCCTGGAATTGATGTTTCACTTTTGATTTGTGCCTCATCAGTTCTGCAAACCGATATCACTGGAGACACACGTACAAATACACATTCAGCTTTACATTGCTGCTCTCTAACACAAAATGGTGTCAGAGATGGATCACTCCTCTATAGCTGAATAGTACAACCTGCATCAAAGAAATTAGTATAAGTAAATAAATGCGTTTCTAATAAAATGGAACAGTAAGTTACCTTTATTTTTTTAAATCCTCAACTGGAAAGGGAACCCCTGCCCATCCTTTCTTCCATTTTTTCCTCATAATGTTTCATATTCCAAAAAAAAATCCAGAAAAGAAACGTTGTTGGCAACGCGTCTGACCTCTGTGCTTGCCAACAACGGTTCTTTTCTGGATTATTTTTTTAATATTTTGTCTCTCAATGTTAAAATAAACCTACCATAGCAATTATAGATCGTTCATTTCTTTGTCAGTGGGCAAACTTACAAAATCGGCAAGGGATCAAATAATTATTTCCCCCACTGTATATGCGAGTAGATGCGAACCAATCAGCGTTGAGATTCTCCTACTGTCACTCTGTCTTCGATCCGAGCTCCGTTCAGAAAACAAGCATTTTAAAAGGGATGTCCTTGTTGTCCTGCAGAGAGAACTAACAAAACATGAATTCTGACTTTTTACAAACCACCATCATTGTGTTGTTATTTCGGCGTCCCTTTTTGTACATTTATTGCAATTAAATCACAGTAAAATAAATTATTTTCGGTCCATACAGCTGTAGTAAACGAGCCGACGTGTGGCTCGCTGGATTCAGTGAATACGGATTAATGTTATGAACCAGACAGCGCTTAGTTTCCCTGGATATCTGGGACTGCCTCAACAAGTATAAAGCAGAAATAGTAGTTTCTTCCATGGTTGATGGCGGAAATAAATAGCCGAGTTGACAGGGTTTTCGTTGGAGATAAGCCCCTCCCGCTCTCCAGCGAGTCTAGCGCGAATGAAGCGAATAAACACAAATGGACCTGCGAGTAAACTGACGCGAAGACGCGTTGCGAATATTCGCTTCGCTTTTGGTGTGAACACAGCATAAGGGGACTGGTATCTTTGTATGTTGGTACACACTGAAGCCAGGGCAGGAACTTCTTCCCTTTACTGGTGCCATGAAAGTAGCAACATCTGTAAACACCTTGTTTTTTTTAAGGTGGCTGTGTTCTTGCTACTGTCGTCTTGCTAAAACTGATCGGAGCAAGCTTTAATGTAAACTACAGGCCAACGCCACAGGTGAATACATGATTTGATAGCAGTGTTATTTTGACCGGCTCTCAGAGTTCCAGCCGTTTGGTTGACTTTTGTGTATTCTTGCCCTGCTGTTAATTAGTGGTTTGCTTCTTTTGTATAACTGATGACTGTAAATTATCTCAGCATGGAGCCAGTGCTGGCCCCTTATCTGTTTAGAGCAGCGGTCCCCAACCTTTTTTGCACCATGGGCCGGTTTCATGTAAGACAATATTTTCACGGACCGGTCTTCAAGGTGTGGCGGATAAACACGACGAAATAAAATGATACGACCGGCATGAAAACAAATAAAAAATTCAACTCACCATAACACTGAATCAGTGGGAGCCCTGAGCATGTTTCTCTGCAAAGAGACGGTCCCATCTGGGGGTAATGGGAGACAATGACACCCGAAGTGTGTTCCTTATGTCCAGTCTACTCCGTAATTTTGTTTTGATTGCCGTCACTGCAGGAAATCCCTCATTTTCGTTAGCTTGTGGGGGTAACGTATCACGTGACCGAGACAAGCGTCTTGACATGTGTCAAGAGGCACAGGCAGATGTAATTGGGTGAGAATCCGGTCATTTTTTTTTAAATATAACATCTTTCAGACTCAGATAATCAATGAAATGGAAGTTATTTATTCTTTCTGTGTGGCCCGGTACCAAATGACCCATGGACTGCTGGTTTAGAGCATGTGTTCAGTCATTACACAGTACCCACTGAAACCAACTTGCAACCATTTAAGAGTCTTTTAATGAGGGCCGGCCAAAGTATCCTCACAATATAAAAAAACGTTAAAAACACACACTCAAAATCACACACATTTAAAAACACCTTATTTGCTTATTTGGAATATGTCATAGCCTGGAGATATAACATAGCATATCATTGTCAATCATGATGCCCATTAACCTTCATTTTGCTGAAAGTTTTACTGTGAAGATGAATTGTTAGAATTATAACTCTAATCTTGCGCATTATGATAATGCCCACTTTTACATGCACATTCATATTCAACTATTATTCCGAATTTGATACGGCTCATGTAAACATTCATATTCAGTTTGAATAACCTATATTAGGCCATTTTCCAAATGGAGCATTTTCAGATAAAAACGTGTGATGTGTTGATATGATTCAGGTTTTAACATTCATTCTTTGCACGTGTACACAGCTCATTCAAAATATGAGTCTCAATAGGGTTTTTACAGCACTTGAACACAAACCAACTAGCCAATAGTTTGCAAAGCTGGAGTAGAAATGCATATCAAAAAGAAAAGGAGAAACACCTACTTTTGGAGGTCTGGCCCCCCCCCACCCCCCAATCCTCCTAATGTTGTGCTGGAGGATTCTAAAAGCTGGCATTCACCACTGCATTGTTATGTTGAGGGACAAGTCTTGTTGCTGCCACCCCTTACTTGAAATATGAAGTTGGACATATTTCATACGAAAGTTAATGTCCACTTAAGGAACGAAAGAAAAAACTAAACTATTTATTTTTTTGGTATAATTTTTAAGACTTGAAACATCAATAATAGTCCAGATATGACATTTCACAGCTAAAAATGAATCCTCCACCATTTATGATGAACTCTCTTCATACCAGATGATTGTATCATGCCTGTGTGTATGATTGAGCCAACACGCCACCAACAGTTATATGCATGTATCAAGAATGTGGGTAGGCATGATCACGGAAGAATTTTGATGGTTTACAATGCAATAAAGGCAGATTATGATAGCAGGCAACAAAATGAAAGCAGTGATAGTAACAAAAGCTCCAACACCAGTTAAAACATGTCTTACGAGGGATGTAAGGCGTACTTAAAGAAGTAAGGGCAGACCCTCAGTTTATCTATAGTTTATTCATGCTGCTGCTGCTGTTACAAATGTGATTCCACTAACAGATCACCCAATGGTGCTGCTGCAAGTATGCAATACCACATAAGACAGAAAAAAGTTACCAGCATGTGAGGTCACGAAGACTAAGCTGCAATGGTTACAATGCAGGTTGAAAATTCACTATATGTAAATAACCTTTATTTAACTAGAAAGACACACGCTGGGATTAAAACTTTATTTTATGCTGAGACCTAGCCAAGACAGGGTCAAATAGCAGCATCAAACACATGACAGGACAACAGTATGAGGTCACGTTAGACCATGTTGCCTTGACAGTGACTCACTTACCACAGTACGACGGATAGGAAGAATTGGTAGATAGCTATGAAAAGTAGTAATCTAGAAGAGCGCAATGAATAATAAATGAATGAGTAAGTAGTATACATCAATAGGAGGCCATCTTGCGATGGGATTGCGCCACTACGATGCTAAATCAGGCCGAGGTGAAAAGTGGGCTGGGCTTATGACCCTTCACAACTTCGTACCCATCTGCTCTTGATGGCCGTGCTCAGACTGCAAACATCTTGGACTGAATTTATTAATTAGTTTATTTTTTTGCGATCCTACTATACACCTGAAAAGATTTGTGATTTAATCTATTGCGACACTGTTACTGTGACAAATCTGACACAGACAGGCAGACAAGCAACTGTTCTAAAGTTCTAATGACGGCTCCTGTGGTATTTTTACGGAGCGAGCGCTTTCACTGCCACTTGAGGTTGCGTCAATGACTCGTGTGGCAGCTCACTGCATGAAGCTATGAATCATGAAGCGGAATGCTCACATTGAGGAATGATGACAAATTATTTAAGCATGAGAGTGAGACATTTGTGTTTCCAATGCTGGCCCCAGACATGAGAGCTTCCGCGTTCAGGTCTCTCACACAATACGGATCAAACATCAAAATGTGGTGGATTCCGATGCTGATACCTTCAAAGTTGATCAAGACCAATCTCTAATACCACACCACTGGAGGGGATGTTGAGTTAGTAATGGGATAAGATTGGTACAGATGGAGAGGGAGTTGAGGAGAGAGGAATTAGGTGGATCTTTGGAAGTCTTCCGTCAGTCTTGGCCTATAGCAGCATGACCAGGGGCTGATTCCACTGCTGCTGAGGTTAGACAAGATGAATGAGTAAATATGGTGCAGTTCGGTTATGTATCTGCATACTACATGTTTAGTGTAGTCAGTAAGAGTACTGTTGTAGTGCTAAAGGCACAGCAGGGCATTTAAACTGTCTTCCCCACTAAAGGATTCAGGGATAATTTATTGTCATTATGCAACACAGAGTTGCACAACAAAAAGCATGTTATAGTTATAGCCCATTTGCTAATCAAGAAAAACAATACAGTAGTGCATTTCTGGAGTGATTTTTTTTAACTTGTGTCATAAGGAATATAAACAGCAGCAACAAAAGAAAATCTTTGGGCAGATTATATGGCCGACATCTTAACATTAAATATTCAATATTATGGAAACACTGTCCATGACCTTTGATTATGTTTGAGCACCAAGCATCATGATGTAAACAAGTCCTGCCATCTTGTTCTGGGATGCAACGATGAAGATCTGCTTCCCAAAAATTAATTCAAACCCCACGCTTCCTTCTCTGAGGTTGATGAATGTCATATGACATAAATGCTCAAGTAATAAAGACAAAATAAGTCAAACATTTAGTGAAATCTATGGGAGTATACAAAGTATTACATACCAACTGCATGTTAAAAATATATTACATGGGAGGAATGTTAGGATAAAATGAGCTGATGAGTACTCAAGTTTTGGGATTGATTGGGCAGGGAAATGAGAAGATTTAGATTGTTCTGACACATTTTTTGAAATGAAATTTTGAAATCAACTCCTTGAAAATTGACGGCAGTGCTGGTGTGGACTGGCCACAATCTACAGTAAATGTTTTTTCTCTTACAGTCTACCATAAAACAAGGATGTAACGCAGAGAGCATTGTTAGTTTGCATGAGGGTTGATGTTCTGATCAATATAGTTTCTAGGTGGGCACTAAATCACGATTCTCCCTTCATTCATGTAATTTTAAAATATGAGGACATTTCAGAATCAAATGTGTTTCAGCAGTTTTCATGAGTGATATAGAAAATTGACCATGGAGCCATGGTGTGTCATAATGTTGTAGCCACATTCAGTAATTTAATTAATGTATCCTCTGTTTTTTTTCTCAGGCTTCCCAGCGACAGCTTACGGACCAGTGGCAGCAGCAGCAGCAGTAGCAGCAGCTCGTGGCTCAGGTAGGGGGACTCGTGGAAAAGGTTGCAGCTACATGGCATACGGGCAGAACACAGGGGCTGTTAATACTCTCTCTGGCCTGAAGGTCTTTCCATGCAGTCTTTCACTTCTCTGGTCTGTCATGCTTTTGCTTAAACTCACATCTCTCACAGATACATACACACACACAGCCAACACACCTACGGCTGATGTATATACTGCTTGTAAAGTAGAGAGTGTCTCTTCCCTCACTATGGTGACGGTAAAGATACAGTTATGATGGCTTTCATTGTGGCGAATCGTAACTATCAGAAAGGGCCCTTCTATACCTCCCTACAAATAAAAAAATACTAACTAGAAATATGGTCATCCTTGGCCACTTTTATGTTGTATGCAAAACATAATGTTACTGCTCCATCTTCAAAAAAATTTGTTGTTCTAGTTATGCACACGCGCGCGATATCAGCCATCTTCTCCTACACAAACCCACTGTAAACATTCACATCTTTAGCATCAAATCCAACTTGAAGAACGGACGTCACGACGGCAGTCACTTTATGAAAAACAATCATTCAACAAGTGTGTGGAAAGAAAATGCAACCAGTTCAACGAGATGCAACACTGAAGCAAAACCAGCAATAAAGATGTCAAAGTTTCAATCACCAATGACATTCTTGAAGACAAAATACTAATACTTTTAATCATGTAATAATATCATCTCCACCTGCGACGATATCCTCTCCACCGGCTGCCATTTTCAGAGCCGGCTATCAATCGACAATTAGCACTAAGCTAGGTTTCGTGAGCGGGTCTTCTAGAATACCCTGGAGCCGGGAACATTCTGAGAAAATACGACCATTGGCTACAAATCCAAATATGATTGGTTGATCAAATTGTCAATCCAAACGTACGCTCTCATTACGTTCAATTGTCAGGGCATTCTATCAAGGAAATAGAATACCCTGGATGGAGGATATTCTACCCAGAGACACGTAGAGAAAAATATCTGACTGGTTGCATTTCTTTTCCAACATTAAACCACTCAAATGACATGGAGGAAAACAACAGAAACAACTCGGCGTAATTTAAAATTTTATTTTGTTAATAAAACATTTATTTTATTAATAAAAATGTATTTTATTTTATTTATAGAATTAATCAGATATGTTTTTTATTTTTTTATCTGAGGATTCTAGGGCCTTCTCTGAATACCTTGAAGGCCCTGACATTTCGCCACTGGTCACATTTTAATAAAAATGTATTTTATTTTATTTATAGAATTAATCAGATATGTTTTTTATTTTTTTATCTGAGGATTCTAGGGTGAATACCAGGCCCTGACATTGTGCCCACTGGTCACATTTTACCACCATAATAATTTTTTGCAACACATCCTCATACAGTATTTCTTATGATATCATATGAAAGTTACTCAGTTTTTGTGCTTTTTCCAATGAAAGTCCAGCAACTTATGTCAATGCACACGCGTTACATGCATTCGTTCTTTTAAAAATAGACTTCCGTCTCCACAGGAAAGAATTTAGTTAGGTTTAATGATAGATCATGAAATATTTGGTTAGGTTTTGGGAATCAAATCTGGGTAAGGCAACTACACTACTTAGTAGGGGTGTAATGGTTCACAAAATTCACGGTTCGGTTCAATACGACACAGTGGTGGCACGGTTCGGTACATTTTCAATACAGCAGAAAGGAGAAATGCCAGAGAAATTGCCAGAGAAGGTCACATCTCTGATCTTTGCTAGGAGGCCAGAGATCTACTGCACTGCCAATGCTTAATGAGATGCTAGATAAATGACATGGGCATATCATCCTATTTGTGGCCCTTGTCCAGCAGCTCCAATAGCATTTATTATATTCCTGTCATTGTCAGTTGTCAGAGGGATTTTTACATTAGCTCCCTCCAACTTCCACTACTTCTGTCATCTCTTGGGCCAAATCCTGGACAGTTTGACTGTGAAGGGGGCTTATCTGAAGAACATGGCTCTTCATCTCCCATTCAGTGGTGAGGTAATTTGCCGTTACACAAGTAGCTTTGTGTAGCCCTAAACGTCCAGTCGTCTGTTGTCCGAGGCACAGCGAGTGCTTCAGACATTTGATTCTCTATTTGGGTTTTTGTTTTCTTGTACAAAACAGGAGCTAAAGTCTGGCTGAAATGAGCTTGTGAAGGAGTAGTGTAACAGGACTCAATAACAATAAGCATGTTTGTGAAGCCTGCGTTTTCCACTACAGAGTAGGGTCTCATATCCGCGGCTATAAATGATGAATCGGAGTGGCGATTGCCTTATCTCTGTTTGAATCAGTAGGGAATAGCTGCCTAAATGCTCGGGGATAGTTTGTAATGTGTGTGCTTTTTCTTGGTTTTCCTGGTGAGCTAAGTTAGCGCTAACGTGCCTCACCAAGGTAGACTGTTTTTCTTCCGTGGTGGGAGTGTCAGACTGCAAGTTGCCTCTAACGTTGTGTGGGTTGCCTTGCTGAGGGTAGTGGATCCACTGAGAGCATTATATTTCACACAATTTAAGGTCTATTTTATTGTCCAAATGATATAGTAATTTTCCAATGATTTGTTGTCCTTCATTTGGTCAACCACTTAGTTATGGTCCACTTTGATGTGCCTAGTGATGCTCAGAAGGTAATGATTATCCACCAAATATTTGGGTTTCTGGTTTATGTTCCACTGGACAAAAACAAGTGTACTTTGACATAACATGAGAGAACCATTGAGGGAGCAGCAAGACTGGAAACACTATACAAGAGAAAGCTGAGATTGAATATGAAAAAGGGAGGACAAAAATCAGACTGGCCTCCCCACCGCCACTACATAAATCACTGTAAACTAGGTCACACAAGGATGTTTTATCAGGGCACTAAATTAGATGACATTCATTCTAGATTATTTTTGGGCTGTCTTATTAGGCTGAAAATAAGTTTTTGAATGTTAATTAGTCCGATTCAGCTTGAATAGTCCCTTTTTTCCAGAGAGAAAGCCACCACAGGTATAGAAAAGGGCCCAATCCTTTTGAAAAGTGTAACTTAAAATGCTGGTTTTGTAAAAAATGCTGGTTTTGCCAAGGAACAACCTTGTCCAAAACCAACTGAGAAGGTGTTTGACTTTGTGATAAGTAAACAGAGACAGCTATCACTCAGGTTATATAAGGATTGGATGGCTTATTGTAACGGCCCTGGTATCGCATAGTCCTGCAGTGCCCCCCACAGGACTCCACTTAAGCCTTCTCTAAGTGCAAAAAAAAGCTTTATGCTTGGGAAGTTTATAAAAGTCTTTGGACTCTAGTGTAAAAAAACACAACTCTTAGTTTCAAGTAATTATCACCAATAAAAACATAATTATGAATATAATATTTAATTTCTGACAATACATCCCACTTAATCCTACCCACTGTTCCTTTAAGGACATAATTCATTTATTCAAAGCCCTTACTTGTTCATTTCAGTAATCAAATGAGATCATTTTCAGGCACAACTTAGTAATTGACAGTTCACTTAGCCCCACTCCCGGCTGCTCCTCCGTCAAGCTGTCAAAGTTACAATGGAGCCCACAATGTCACTAACTGCACTCCCTGCATGAATATTATCTAATTTGTGGAAAAACGAAAAAAGCTATTTCAGAGACAGGCAGACAGAAGGGCCGATAAGGTAAGGAAGATACAAATAAAAGCCAAAAGCTACGCATCAGAGAAAAAGTGAACCACCACAACACCTGGTGATACAGACACAAGACAATGAAAATAAGGGATAAGACTTTTCCTGTAAAGCCATTAGGTCTTTATTCACAGATACAATCATTTAAAAAAAAGGTACCATATGTATACATTCAGCATACCATCTGTTAATAGCATAGCATATTACTAACATTTTTTAATGATGTGTGAACCGATGTGTGAACCAGCTCCACAGGTTTTTACATAACGTTTAAGAAACATACATCTTCTTCCAATCTTTCCAGGTAACAAGTATCACTTTTAATCTAATTTTAACACTGACTGACTCAAACTCCACTAAACTAGCCTTAAAATGAAGAAAATCGAAAAGATTGCATGACATTCTGAGGAGCTGAGCCAGATAGTTGTCAGAACCCGCTCAGAACTGGCCGACGCTACGCTGTGATTAGCCAGTATGCGTTGGAGAAGTGGGAAATAACCATGGGTCAATTGGGGCAGCCATTTCGGAATTTATGTCTTCAAAGCAGATCAGCAATGTTATAGCTCTGCAATCAATGACAATAAGGATGGTCACTGTCCTCCGACCAGGCTTGATTCCTAAAGGTCTTTGTAAAGCAGACTTCAGTGAAATGATCAACACATGGTAGTTTTTTGGGCCCAGTTAACTTGTGTTTTTTTCTGGAGCTGAAGATTGAAATAGCTAATGAGAGAGTCATCCCATTCCTTCTTATCTATGTTAATGGTTGCAAATACGCAGTGCAGATCAAATGAGGCGAGCACAATAGCCAATTATATCTGGAGTTCAGTGGCGACTTCGTCTGGCCACTTACTGTAAAAAAAAACTTGAGAGCAAGGAGATAAAGGTTTGCAAGCAGGAGAGGTGATAGAAGTTGTGCTCACTGGGAAAACAGCACACACTCAAAGCATGGTTTTCTCTCCACAGGCTAAAATATTGGTTGCGCAAGCTGAGATATTCTGTTTGTGAGTGATGTGAAAACCATGCAAAAGTAATATGCGTGAGTTGTGTGAGTTTCATGAATGAGTGTGGATCTCATTAGGATTTTACAACATTTATTTGCCTCCATACTGGGCTTTGTGGAATAAGTGCTGAACATGCCCTTGTGTGACATCCTATCACTTCTCAATTAATTTGCTTAACAGTGTGCGCCAATGCTGAAAATGGATGTTTCTACATCAGCCTAATTCATAGTAAGGAGCATTTCTTATGCAGAGCAAATCTTTTTTGAAGAGTGAGTCACAAAAGAGAGTAGAAGCTTTTTCAATAGGAGCCAATTTTTACAAGCTACTTCTCTGATCCCATCTTACAAACTCATTGATTTATGAGCACAGCCAAACCTAAATTATTGACCATTCTTTATCATCATCTCCTTATTTTGCATTAGTAAAAAGTATTTTAGCGAAAAGTCTGCCCTCTAACTGTTGCAGTGTATCACATAATTAAACAGGAGGAAAATAATTCACATGAGCTGACTAATTCATTCTGTATTTTGTTGGTGCTGGTTCTTTGATGATGCCTTTGTAAAATATTTTACATGAGCTCAGTGGCAGAGGGACGTCAGGATGGATCTATGTGTAGGCATCTGTCCTCAGATTGTTTGTCTGTGTCTGTATGTTTTCTTGAATGATGCTTTGATATATAACAAGAAGTAGCAACTGGTGGGATTTATTTATTCTGTCAATACATTTGACTGATGTTTTTAGGGATCACAACACATGACAGTTTTGACAAGCTTTGAAAGCAGGGGAAATAACAGGAAGACATCAACACAGAGACTATAAGAATCAATCAAGGTCATTATAAACGTCAATGATGGAGCCTCAACCCCTCCCCTCCCCTCCTCCTCCTCCTCCTCCCCTGTCTCCCAGTGTTCCCTGATTATGGGTTGTATTCCACGAACGGAGGTGACGTGCGGGGAGGAGCTTCCTACTCCCTGGCAGACTATGGCTCCCTGGGGGCCCAGGCCACTGCTCAAATCCTGCCAAGTGAGCGTGCCAACTCATCCTGCAACTCTCCCACCTCACTACAGCACCACCTGCACAGCCCAGACCCTTTTAAGAGCCCAGGTGTGTATCTCCATGTCTCTGTTCCTCCGACTCATGCATGTAGACTCACAGACAACACATCTCAACAATAAGTTGAGAGAAAGAACGGAGGAGTGTGGTGGTTGATCATAAAGCAGTGAAGCATGAAACCGTGTGCCAGTAAGGGCAACTAGCCTAGAATCTTACTTTCTTACAGTTGCCTTTAGAGTATTCTACATTTTGCACACTTGTTTAACTCTTTTCTAGTCTTATGACCCCTCAAATCATTCACACCAATTCTTACACTGATGGCTCGGTGGCGCCCATCAAGACTCAAACTAACCATTCATACCCATTCATACTCAGGCACGGTGTTTTGGCCAAGGTAACATTGACATAGACTAGCAAAGCCGGGGATCGAACGCCCGATCCTGTTATTTAAGGATGGCCCTGTTCTACCACTGTCTTTGGTTGCAAAAAGAAGTCCAACTGTATGGAACTCTGTGAGAAAATGACTGTACTTCTCTCTTGATTTATTCCGTCAGTAAACACTGTAAACATGAGTTCATGGTCTCATCTCTAGTTTCAAGTCTTCTTCAATACAGCATGTTCATTTAGTAAATTATAGTCCATTTAGAGTCAAACAGACCATAAAGCAGGGTATGCTGTAGTAATCACACTCGCTGTCTCTCATTAGCAAACGTTAGCGTAGCTATATGTTTGTTTGCCAGATGATTGTCCGTCCTCCAACATCGTGGATGTAACCTTTAAACCAGTTGCTGTATTGCTTTGTTTGGATTGTTTTGGGGATCCTTACAGGCTTATCGGCCCACGTTTGGTTGTTTGGACCATTTCACCGAAGCTAGCCGGTTTCCAGTAGATTCCTTTCCACCCCATTCTCAGGTTCCCTCCCTGGACATCATGGAAGAGTATATCGTCATGGGGGCATGCTTATGTGATTGGTTGAAAATGGAGACATCTGATTGGCTACAGATAATGCCCTGTTCAAAAAATGCATTTCTGAATCAAGCGACATCAGGGGAGTTTAAAACAAAAGTATGACAAGCAGTTTCTAAATGCAGACCCAACAATTGGTATATAAATGTATCAGCATCAAAATATGTTTTTGATGAAGATTTCATATCCTTTTAAATACATTTATTTTTGGATTTCTATTACATTTATTAAAAACAAGAAATGTTTGAAAAATAGCAGTGAATCTTGTATTTTTTTGTGGATTTTGTTAACATTTATATATAAGACAGAAAACTGATCATGCTGCTCAGAGGAATCACAATGACCAGCTTGTCTGCTGGCTTCACAGAGTCTCTCCATGTCAGCCCTGCTTATTACGGAGCTAAACAGTGAACATAGGTTTCTTTAATTGTATGGTGCGTTTAAGCTCTACTCAGTTAAAATTTGTATTGGGAAGGGAAATTATAACTATCTCATGATTAATGTCTATATCAAGGGTTGCATGGTTATGTGTGGGGTACTGTATCCTAACAGCAAGAGGGGCCCAGGTCTGATCCTGGGATGGTAGGCCCTTCTGTGTGGAGTCTGCTTTTTCTCCCTGTGTCAGCGTGGGTTCTCTCCGGGTTCTCCAGCTTCCTCCCACAGTCCAAAGGCTTTGTGTTTGTGTGACCGCCACCTCAGACATACTCTGATAGGGTTTTCACATGTTCTTTACAAAATGAACTCTTCCAGAGCATTGCATATGATCTCTATCCCTAAAGTATACTGTCTGTCCTATATATAGTGCAAGACAGGCCTCTGACATATCAAACTAGCCAGGAAACACAATATGGGGGGTGGTCTGCACTTTCTCTCCTCTACAATAACAGTTAAGGGATTCCATGGAAAGGTGCCTCATCCCCTCAGTCTTTTAGCATACTTTACCCAGGACACACTGTGTAATTGTCTTCTTGTCAGACAGGCAAGGTCCAATACCCCAAGCACTTTGGAGAAGATAATCAGCATCATATACTTAAAAGAGGTTTGGGAAGGACCAGAGAGACTTAAGGAAGAGAAGGGGCTGTGGGTGTAGTGGAGTGTAGAGTCTCTCCTAGTGACAGGTGTTGATTAGATGAGGGCTGTTGTGCCCAATCCCCCTGTGCAATTTCTGCCATTCATGAGCTGTCTGGCAGTCATAGCACAGTGCAAAGCACAGAATGTCGATGAGACAGTAAAGGTGAGAAGAAATGGCTGACTAAAACAGTGCACACAAAGGTAGTTGCACATTTCTTCCTTTGTTCATTTTAGCTAATCTTTATTCTGTATAGTTATGTTGTATTCTTTATCAATAAATTCCATGGCAAGCCAATGTCCGACCTTTTCTTCCTCTCTTTGTCCATGCAGACTGTTCTCATACAGTTTGAGGCTATACCAAACCAAACCAAATGAATGCGCTGAAATTCGTAGATATCACACAAAATCATTTGTATGTTATTTATGTAATCATGAACAAGGAATGTGAGGACTTACTTTTTTGTAAAATATCATGAGGAAACGTTGGTCTGTTGCACTCAGCCCAAAGCCCATTGTTTCCTACTGAAGACGTGATGCTTTAAAAACTGCAAATATATACTTTCTTTTGTTCGAAGTAAAATGGCGCCGCGCGAGTGGCTGCCTCTTACAGCAGCTCCTGCTCACCTGTGAGCTTTTTCCTTTAAATTGTGTTTTTTTTGTTACTTTCTGTTACTTCTTTTACTTATTTAATTTTTGTAAACATTTTTGCACTATGGCAGCGAGACACGTAGACTTTCACGTGGTCTACCTGCAGTTTTCTGCACTTTTCACCTCCGTGCCCGGAGTCTCAGCCCGCAGCCATGGCCCCCATTGTTTACAGCAGGGGTCAGCTGTTAGCGCTCCGGGACACAGCGCTGCTGCTGCCGGAGGAGAGACCCGAGGTTCCCCGTGAGCTGAGGAGGAGGAGACGGGGATGCCGTGCTGGGGCAGAACGTCGCGCCAGGAGGAGACGTTTTAAACCCGTCCTCCCCTCCATCATCATGGGAAACGTACGGTCTCTCCCCAACAAGATGGACGAGCTATCAGCACTGACTCGGGGAATACCGGGAGTGTAGCGTCATGGTGTTCACGGAGACATGGCTCACGGAGCTGACTCCGGACACCAACGCTGCACTGGACGGGTTCCGCATCATACGGGCAGACAGGACAGTGGAGAGCGGTAAGAGGAAGGGAGGAGGTCTGGCAGTGTTTGTGAATGATAGATGGTGTAACTCTGGGCACATCACTGTCAAAGAGCAGACCTGTACAGAGGACATTGAGCTGTTGGCCGTTAGCATGAGGCCGGTATATTTACCGAGGGAATTCTCGCATTTTATCACAATAGCTGCGTATATTCCCCCCTCTGCTAACGGAGAAGCGGCCTGTGACGTCATACACTCGGCGATAAGCAGGCTGCTGACACAACATCCCAATGCCCTCCTCCTCCTCTCTGGTGACTTTAACCATGCCCCTCCGTCCTCCACTCTGCCCACCTTCACCCAGTACTTCACCTGCCCCACCAGAGACAACAGAACCCTGGACCTGCTGTATGCCAACACCAAGGAGGCATACACCTCATCACCCCTCCCTCCCCTGGGAAGATCTGACCACAACCTGGTGCACCTCCGGCCTGTGTACAAACCTCTTGTGCACAGGCAGCCAGCTGTGACCCGCACAGTCCGATGGTCCGATGAAGCCGAGGAGGCTCTTAAGGACTGCTTTGACTCGACTGTGTGGGAAGTGTTCAGTGATGCCCATGGGGAGGACATCGAGGGTCTCACAGACACCATAACGGACTACATAAACTTTTGTGTGGAGAACACCGTACCCACAAGGACTGTACGGTGTTTTTCCAACAGCAAACCCTGGATCAATCCTGAGATAAAGACCCTCCTCAAGGAGAAGAAGAGGGTCTTTAGATCAGGAAACAAGGAGGAGCTGAGGACTGTGCAGAGGGAGCTGAGGAGGAAGATCAGGGAAGGGAAAAATGTCTACAGGACGAAGATGGAGGATCAGCTGCAGCAGAACAACATCAGCGGAGTCTGGAAGAGCCTCAAGGCCATGTCTGGCCACAAGGGGCCCAACCAACAGCCTGTGGGGGACCAACAGTGGGTGAATGATCTGAACTCATTCTTTAACAGATTTGATCAGCCACCCACCCCTCCCCCCACCCAGACCTCCCTGCCGCTGCAGCCCCCATCGTCTGCACCCCCTGTGGATTACCCCCTCCCCTCTTCTTCCTCCTCCTCCACCCCCTTTTCCACAACACTCGGCTCCCCTCCACACTCCTCAAACACTGCACACCTCCAACACCCCACCCCCACCCAAACAACCTACAGCACACAGCCCCCTTCCCCCAACTTGTCCCTCTCAATTAACCAGGTGAGAAAAGAACTGAAGAGAATAAAGGTGAGAAAAGCCACGGGTCCGGACGGCATCAGCTCAAGGCTCCTCAGATCCTGCGCAGACCAGCTGTGCAGGATAGTGGAGCACATATTTAACTTGAGCTTGAAGCTGGGGAGGGTACCACAGCTATGGAAGACGTCCTGTGTGGTACCAGTCCCAAAGACCCCGGGGGCCAAGGACTTCAGCAGCTTCAGGCCGGTGGCTTTAACATCCCACCTGATGAAGACCCTGGAGCGGCTGGTCCTTGTGCACCTCCGCCCCCTGGTGATCTCATCTTTGGACCCTCTTCAGTTCGCCTACCAATCTGGCATCGGGGTGGATGACGCTGTCATCTACCTGCTACAAAGATGCCTTTCTCACCTGGAAAAGGCTGGAAGCACTGTGAGAGTCATGTTCTTCGACTTCTCCAGTGCCTTCAACACCATCCAGCCTTTGCTTCTGAGGGACAAGCTGGAGCAGACCGGGGTGGACCACCACCTCACTGCGTGGATACTGGACTACCTCACCAACCGTCCACAGTATGTGAGGATAAGGGAGTGTGAGTCAGATCGGGTGTCCTGCAGCACGGGGGCCCCACAAGGAACCATTCTGGCTCCATTCCTCTTCTCCATCTACACATCGGACTTCAAATATAACTCTGCTGCCTGCCACCTGCAGAAGTTCTCTGACGACTCTGCAATCGTCGGCCTCATCTCCGCCGGCGATGAGAGGGAATACAGAGAACTGAACCAGGACTTCATAGGATGGTGCCGCCGGGGTAAACACTGTCCTCCGGAACCAGTGAACATCCAGGGACAGGACATTGAGATTGTGCAATCTTATAAGTACCTGGGTGTTCACTTGAACAATAAACTGGACTGGACTAATCACACAAATGCACTTTATAAAAAGGGTCAGAGCAGACTCTATCTGCTGAGGAGACTGATGTCCTTTGGAGTGCAGGGAGCACTCCTGAGGACCTTTTTTAACTCTGTGGTGGCATCAGCCATTTTTTATGCAGTGGTCTGCTGGAGCAGCAGCATCTCAGCAGCCGACAAGAAGAGACTGAACAAGCTTGTCAGGAAGGCCAGCAGTGTGCTGGGGTGTCCACTGGATACGGTGGAGGTGGTGGGAGACAGGAGGATGATGGCCAAGCTGTCATCCCTGATGAACAACACCTCACCGGCTGCTTCACCCCCGGTGTGTGAAGGAGAGGTACCGCAGGTCCTTCCTTCCTGCTGCTGTCAGGCTGCACAACCAGCTCTGCTCCCAGCAGACCACATGACACATGACAATAAAAACACTGTGCAATAATAGTTAACATAGTTTTTTTCTGTCTGTAAATATTATATTTCAGTTGTGTTTTTCTACTGTTTTTGTTGCTTATTTATAATACTTGTTTTTTATTTTTTATTTTTTATCTTGTCTTTCTTTGCTATGTCTCTTGTGTGCACTATCCTCTATGCTGCTGTAAGCCTGCAAATTTCCCCGCTGCGGGACTAATAAAGGATTATCTTATCTTATCTTATCTTATCTTATCTTTTTAATTAAAGCTCAGAAATGATTGATTCATTGTTGGTTTTGTTTTGTTCTTGGAATTTGGTGACGATAAGAGGGACATATAATATTGCCTGCTTTATCCTTTAATCACGCCGTCCTCACACACACTAATTGGCAATTTATACATCGTTGAGCCCCCCACTCCAGTTTGAAGTTAACAACAGCAGTCAGGGAATTAACTATGGTCAAATGTTGGCTAACGCTATATTTACTAAAGTAGAAAAGGGGTATTTTAGTGTTACCTGTGAACAAACATTTAGTAGAGTAACAAATCCCCCAAAAAGTCTTTAGTCTTTAAAATATCTATACACGAGGTAGAACAAAACACAACTATGTTTTTTCATCACTTTAATATGTGTAGATTAAAATGGATGGTTGTATTAGAATAATTCACTTGTATTTTACTTTTAGTGGTTGATGTTTTGATCCCCCTCAAAAGAAAAACAGAAAACACTGAAAATGTATGTTTCTCCAAAAGGGCAGCGTCTGCCTTATGACAGGTATCTGTGGAAATTATGATCAGAATGTCTCCAAATTTGGACTGGATGTTCACAGAGAGTTATTGCATACAGCAAAGAACATTTTGTAATACCTTTATAGATCTTTGAAATGTGTATACTTAAACACATATGCATTATATGCCGAAATTGAATAGGGCATTAACAATCCTAAAAGTATGTATAAAGTAAGAAGAGCAATCACCAAAAATGTAAGTTATAAGTTCCAAATATTTTTAAATTCATAAAAGTAGTTTTTTGACTATTCACTTAATCCTCTGATGTCAGCAGCACCTAAGAGGGAATGATTGCAGCCAGCACTTCAAACTAACACATACAATGGGGCCTTAACTAACTTACCCTCAATAGTCCTTCTCAAAACAAATCCTGTCCACACACGGACAAATTAAAAAATATATATCCGTCCAGAACAAAATGCAAAAATACAATTGAAGTGCTCACACAGCCAGGTTAGACCATAAACACACACACACACACACACACACACACACACACACACACACACACACACACACACACACACACACACCGGAAATTAGGTCTGTGTTGTGAGAGTGTTGCATTGGATAATGTAGCAGTGAACTTCATAGTGCAGTGTCAACTTTCATTTCTGATTGACAGTTGACAGGGCGGCTGTGGCTCAGTGGAGAGCAGGGTCGTCCTCCAATCAGAGGATCGGCGGTTCGATCTGGCTCCGGCAGTCCATGTCGATGTGTCCTTGGGCAAGACACTTAACCCCAAATTGCTCCCGCAGGCTGTTCCTGCGCTGTATGTATGTGTATGAATGTTAGTTAGAGTCCTGATGTGCAGGTGACACCTTACATGGTAGCTCCTGTCATCAGTGTATGAATGGGTGTGAATGGGTGAATGATTATTAATGTAAAAGCGCTTTGAGTGGTCGGAAGACTAGAAAAGCGCAATACAAGTACAGTCCATTTACCATTTACAGTTGTGTTATGATTTCTCAGGCTAATTTGTCTCCTGGCTCTTCCTCATCAGGAACCAACTCAGCCCGGCCTGGAGCCTTTACTGGCGCCAACAGTCCTGACCCTGTAGCTGACCTCTATGGAACTGCTAGTCAGGACTCAGGTGTGGGCAACTACATCACTGCCACCAGCCCTCAGACAGGCTCTGTCTTCAGCCACAGCATTGCTGTGAGTATATTATATATATATATATATATATATATATATATATATATATATATATATATATATATACAGCGGGTAAAATAAGTATTGAACACGTCACCATTTTTCTCAGTAATCATATTTCTAAAGGTGCTATTGACATGAAATTTTCACCAGATGTCGCTAACAACCCAAATAATCCATACATACAAAGAAAACCAAACAAATAAGTTCAGAAATTAAGTTATGTGTAATAAAATGGAATGACACAGGGAAAAAGTATTGAACACATGAAGAAAGGGAGGTGCAAAAAGGCCTGGAAAGCCAAGACACCAGCTGAAATCTATCAGTAATTAGAAAGCAATCCTGCCCCTTGTCAGTGCAAATTAATATCAGCTGGTTCAGTCCCAACTGATGGCCTATAAAAAGGTATCTCATTACCAAGGTGTCACACAAGAAACATCTCATGATGGGTAAAAGCAAAGAGCTCTCTCAAGACCTTCGCAACCTTATTGTTGCAAAACATACTGCTGGCATTGGTTACAGAAGGATTTCTAAACTTCTGAATGTTCCAGTGAGCACTGTTTGGGCCATAATCCAGAAGTGGAAAGAACATCATTTCACCATAAATCGGCCACGACCAGGTGCTCCTCGCACGATTTCTGACAGAGGAGTGAAAAGAATTATCAGAAGAGATGTCCAAGAGCCAAGGACCACTTGTGGAGAGCTTCAGAAAGACCTGGAATTAGCAGGTACAATTGTTTCAAAGAAAATAATAAATAATGCACTCAACCACCGTGGCCTGTATGCACGCTCACCACGCAAGACTCCATTGCTGAAGAAAAAGCATGTTGAAGCTCGTTTAAAGTTTGCTGCACAACATTTAGGCAAGCCTGTGAAATAGTGGGAGAATATATTCTGGTCAGATGACACCAAAATTGAACTCTTTGGATGCCATAATACGTGTTTGGAGGTCAAATGGCACTGCACATCACCCCAAAAACACCATACCAACAGTGAAGTTTGGAGGTGGGAACATCATGGTGTGGGGCTGTTTTTCAGCATACAGCACGGGCAAACTTCATATAATTGAAGGAAGGATGAATGGAAAAATGTACCGAGACAATCTTGATTAAAATCTTCTGCCATCTACCAGGATGATGAAGATGAAACGAGGGTGGACATTTCAGCAAGACAATGATCCCAAACACACAGCCAAGGAAACTCTGAATTGGTTTCAGAGAAAGAAAATAAAGCTGCTAGAATGGCCCAGCCAATCACCTGACTTGAATCCAATAGAAAATCTATGGAAAGAACTAAAGATCAGAGTTCATAGAAAAGGCCAACGGAACCTTCTGTCACAGTTCGTCTTCCATACTCCCTGTCACTCTGTCTCATTCACCTTAGCTCTCTCCGTCTGGAATGACGCTGCCTGTAGCTCGAAATGTAATCCACACTGGACAAGGAAGGAGCGACAGTTGTCAGAGTCCCCAGAAAACCGCTCGGGTCGAGAGAGGCAAGGCGCTGGAGCAAACGGCGGAGGCAAGGCAGCAGGAGGAGCAGGACTGACGATCGGAGCTGGGTCGGGGGTCGGAACTGCAGCCAACGCAGGAGCAGCAGCGCCAAGAGTCCGGAGGTGCGCAACCAGCTGCTGAATCTGGTCAGACAGCTGGCCAACCTGGGCACCGACCGCAGTCTGCAAATCATCATGGCGTGCGGACAACTCCTTAACTCCCAGGCCAATAGCGGTGAGTTCCTCATCATGGTGTTGAATGTGAGCCCTCTGGGCTTGGAGTGCTGCACGCACAGAATCAGAGTCGGCTGAGTCCATGGTGATGATTCCAGACGGAGAGAGCTAAGGTGAATGAGACAGAGTGACAGGGAATATGGAAGACGAACTGTGACACCTTCAAGATTTGAAGACTGTGTGGAAGAATGGGCCAAAATCACACCTGATCAATGCATGCAACTAGTTTCTCCATACAGGAGGCATTACCAACAAAGGCTTTTGTACAAAGTATTAAATACATTTCAGTAAGCGTGTTCAATACTTTTTCCCTGTCATTCCATTTTATTACATATAACTTAATTTCTGAACTTATTTGTTTGGTTTTCTTTGTATGTATGGATTACTTGCGTTGTTACCGACATCTGGTGAAAATTGCATGTCAATAGCACCTTTAGAAATATATTTACTGAGAAAAATGGTGACGTGTTCAATACTTATTTTACCCGCTGTATATATATATAGTCTATTTTTTCATAACCATAATCAGCATCATCATCCACCTCATATAATCGCTTCACTAACTCCTTGTCACTAAACTCATTCCTTACTCTCATTGTTTTTATTTCACCACTGATGAGAAAGAACAATGCGAGATAGAAAGAAGTCAGGTGACGATCATTTGGATTGTCCAACTCTTCTGCTTGGAGTGGTTGTGCTGCTTTAAAATGCATGCTAACCTTCTAACAACTCACAATGACATGTCTTGATTGTTGATAAAGGGGTTATGTTAAAATCTTAGGTTCAATGATCCCTTTGTGATTACTTGCCAACATTTTCCATTGTTCTATTGTTCACACACTAGTCTCTTTGCTGTTTTATGTCTAACTGTGACTTTGCATGGCATTTCATCACCTCTCTGGTATGTCATTTCTGTTCCTATGTCTGTCACGTCAAGGTCAGGAATTCACATACAAATGTCCCTTCTATCATTCTTAAAACAAGTATTTCTCAAACTGATTGTGGTCTGTAGTCCATATTTTAAGATATAATCTATTTAGCTGGGATTGCTAGAAGGCCCCTGCATGTAAAAGTATTAGTTTGTAAAAGACTGTAGTTAGCTCTAAGTTTCCTCATGCCCATTCATGCCTGGTCAGCTGATGACCACAGCTGCTTGTGAAAAAGTTAGGTAGGCAGATGAAAGCTGGGAAACCAAACTAAAATACAGAATCAATTTTGCTTTTTGATCTTCTATCCAACTCAGAATGGAAACAAGGCCTTTTCTGTGTTTGACCACCTGCTTTTCGGTGCACATTTCTATGATCTACATATCTTCTGTAGTGTGCTGCATACACCAAAAAAGCTAAATTCACACCAAGTTTCTCTTTTATTTATCCACTCATTCATCTGCATTACTGTATATTTACCAACTTCCAATGTGAAGGGTGCACACTTGTTGGTAGCTTTAGGCTGGAGCCTATCTCTGAATATTGGGCTAGATTTAGATTTCGAGGGAAAAAAAATCTGGACAGGTCACCAGGTGAACGCAGAGATTATACATATAGACAGATTACCTTTCACACTCAAAATCACACCAAGTGGCAATTCAGAGTATTCAGTTCTCGTTACACGCATGGAATTGGCCTGTGGAAGGAAACCAGAGCACCCAGAAGAAACCTACGCACACACAGGGAGAACATTCCCCAGCCGGCCAGTTGATTTGAACCAAGCCCTACTGTCCCTGCACCCTGTCGTACGTACATCTATATCAGATTATTATGTTTAAGCTCGCAACAAAAAGATCCAGTCGATTTGATGATACTGTGCAAACACAAGGGTAGGTCAGTGAACTGGAAACTCTAAATAGCCCACTGGTGTCAATGTGTGTGAATGTGTTCTTCTAAAACTCCTAAAGATTGGAATTGTTATGTCACTAGTGGTTGGAGATAATGGGTGGATGGATGGAGGGTATGTATTGATGTATGGATGGATAATTTTCATTCAAGTAACAAAGCAAGGCTGGTGGTAATATATATTTTTATCATTGTCAACAAATCCTATGTGAAAACCAACAATTTTTGGGTCTGTCTCAATATTTGCTCCTTTCCCTTCCCTGTCTGTGGCTCTCGGTGTGAAGCCCACTGATTTCTATTTTAGACAGAAATCTTAAAAACAGCTGAAAGAATAAACAGTTAAATGTTTTTAAGAAGCTCAATAACTTATTAACACATCTGGCGGCCGGTGGTGCTCTATGGCACAAAGGAAGAGGATATCAGGCTTTGGATGAACACAAAATACTTGTGAGTTATGTTGGTTTTTAATTTTGAATGGGAATTGTTAACAGAAAGAAACATATTGAATCACCTTCCTTTTCCTTTAACAAAAATAAAATTGCAGAGGTGGAATCATTTTACATTTTGATATATGGAAGTCATAGTTATGAAAACATTCCTTACATTTTTGACACCTCTTTGGTGAATGCAACACACTTCTGTACATCTGTGCATTATTACTGTTTTGCACGTCATGTGATTTTTGATCATTTGATAAATATGTGTTAGCATGAATGTGATAAGCCTCACTAGTAGATCATAGGCTTTAAGTGTAGAAATGTCCCCAAAGTAAATTATATATGAAACAAAAACAAAGATCTAAACAATCTGTATGACGATCAGTTTAATTTATAAACTATGACCTTTAAAAAAAAGACTTTTGTAATTGTAAGCCGTTTAAGTTGAAACATGTATGCACTATGAACAACAAACATTAAAACATTGAAAATCATGTATTTCAAACCAGACGCCCAACATATATTGAATCAATTACAAAAACATAGAAAAACAATTTTGGATAAATGCATTTTAATTAAAAAATGACATTTAGCAATTAGATTGGGGCTAACATACAAGCTTGTTGTCAAGTATCTTGTTATCACTAGTTATTAATTGCTAAGCATGCTTCAGAGTCATGAAATGTCCACTGTTATCTCACAGAAATATGTGAAATGTGCACAATCTCTTAACAGCACATTCAATGAGGGTGGAACGTAATGTTTAAAATTCCGTGCCGCCATCACATTAACAAATTCGCATTAGGTTTAAGCAACAAAACTATTTGGTTACAGGAAAGCCAAGATCATGGTTTCAGCTAAATGAATCCTTTCATGCTGGCATCACAGCCTATGAATAAACTTCACTCACCAGCTGCTCACTACTTGTTGCCTTTTGCCCAAAAATCATACTGACACAGTTACTTATTGTACATTATAGGGTCCATTGATTGCGACAGCTTTTACAAATGGATACCATTGAAAGCTTACAGGTGACTGGTTCCCATCTCATTTGAGGTATTATGTTCTATTTCTATATTACCTACCTGCCCATACACATTTATTTTGTTCTTGTATCCCTTTTACACGTGTTCTTTTCCATTTCTGCTCCTATCATACTTATTGAGGACACTGTTCCTCAATAAGACATCACAGCTATTCAGAGGGTTTGCGCCAGCACAGCTGTATAGTATTGTCACAGAAACGGCAAGCCCTTTCAAAAGGATAAAAGAAGTAAAAAAAATTCACTATACCTGGATTCTTTCTGAGAAATCCTTTCATTGTCAACCAGGGTTTGACTTTTGCATGCATACTTTAAAAAAAGGTTTACAAGAAACCCTTTTTCCTTCAAACTCTGCTTTACTTCAATGATTGTTGCTTTCTGACATTCGCCCAGTTAGTTTACAATTCTAGAAGGAAGGACATGGGATAGTGATTATCATCACTGTGGTTCTTTTTCACCTTTTACATAATCAATTCAATTCAATTTTATTTGTATAAACCAATATCACAAATCTTGCTTCAGAGGGCTATATAATCTATACATCATACGACATCCTCTGTCCTTCAGTCTTGAAATTACTGCCTTTTTGTGTGTGTGTCAAATAACTATAAAGGGAGCTATAACACATATACATACATACATATACATATATATATATATATATATATATATATATACATATATATATATATATATATATATATATATATATATACACAGCCTGTCAACCCCACTCACGAGAGTTTTACTCCAAGTACTTCCTGGTTCCCAAGAAAAGAAGAGATTTCTGATCCATTTTGGATTCCTACATCCTTAACATCAGTGCCCAACTGTGTCCATTCCCGCATTCGTCATGGCCTTGGAGCCGGGTTAGGTTGAGCCTGACAATTGGTTTACCACCAATAACTTAAAGGTGCATGCTTGAGTTATTGAGAAATGTTGTAATCACATGGTTTATTCATAAGAGTGCACTCCTTATATACACACATATATTAGGTATTTCACTGACATTTATACCACATATCTATAGGGATCTCTCTCTCTCTCTCTCTCTCTCTCTCTCTCTCTCTCATCCCTATAATCTGGCAATTGAAGTAAAGACATGACCAGTCATATTGTCACTTAGAGACAAAAACATCTGAAAGCTGAAACCTACAGATACATTGTGATGTTGTGTGTCTGTGCTGCCATCAGAATACTTCAGGAGTCTGCAGGAATCCAAACCAGAGTCTGTAATCTGTTTCTGTGTGCAGGTGATGCCTTCCAGCACTAACCACTACAGCATCCACGCAGTGAGCCAGAGCGGAGGTGGCCCCAGATGACGACAGTGTATGATCGGTATCCTTGTCAAGAGATTTGCTGGTTTAGATTGAACTTTCTCTTTTCTTGGTTTAAAGTGCTTTTTTTTATATAATGAACCATTCTTTTTTAAGTATTTAGGCCTAATTATTTCATACGTAAATTTTCTTTTGATCCGCCCATAAAAAAGCAATGTATATGTCACCTTTGTGTGTGTGTGTGTGTGTGTCTGTGTGTCTGTGTGTGTGTGTCTGTGTGTCTACTGAGACACTGTGACTTACTTGACTTTTTTATCTTTGAGTGATTGAGAGGTTGTCAGTTTGCACATACAAAGACATCTGATGTGAACCAACTTGGCTCAGTGGACACATTATTGGTTTGTATATAAAAAAACAAACAAACACGAGAAACCAATAACACCTAATAGCTTTGGTTCTAGCGATGTCATGACTACATGTACCTATTTTTGGCAATAAGAGGACTACAATATTTTCAAAGTCCTGTTTTATATATATTTTGCTGTCTAGAGAAAGTGGTATAAAAAGTTGTCCAATTCAATAAGATGTGTTTAAATGTAAATTGTGTTCCAGTCAATACAGTGGTCTAGAGAGGGACAGACATATTTTTGTGATAGTCCATGAGGCCAAAAGCCACATAGATGGATGGGAAGACATCAACTGTCTCACAAAAGTACCATCCATCGCACACTGCCTGAGGAAAAGATAAACTCATTGGAGATCATGCACTGCTGGTTCGCGCCGTACATGCTGTGCTTTCCAACTGTGGCTTCTTTGATTCCAGCATCAGTCTACATGATGTGCTATAGTGTGCTCAGTAAGAAAAAGACGACACAAGGTTGTTGTTGTTGTTGTTGTCTGTGGAGACACGCAGCTCTCATTATTCTGTGTAACTGCGACTCTGGAGCTCTGTAGCATGAAAAGAAATCAATCCAAAGCACACTTTATAGTTCCTATCAGTTGTGGCCTCATACTTCACAAGGACCATGTTTGTTTGATAAACTGTAATTGTCTTTACAATGTCTGGCATCACACAAAAGGCAATATTTCTAGTTTCATTTTTTGAAACTAGAAGGAGGAAGACATGCAGCAGACGAGTGTTGCTTATTACCTCAGTCCTACGTGTTTTGTAATGATTACCAGAGGACTTATTTGAAAACATGACAGGCTAACAAAGTAAAGTTCTGGCACTGGTGTTAGAGGAAAAAGCTGCGAGTTGATTTGATTTGCACATTTGTTGGCTCTTTGAAGACTTTTATTTATAACTCAATTCTGTCAGCCTAACATTAAAATGTCTGTTTATAAATGTTGACAGTAGCCAGATAGCTTGCATAGCACTGGTTGCATACCTGTGTTACAGAAAAATGTAAGGGAAAAAAAGAATGTTATCAATAATTTAATGTATATAGGAATTTGCTCTTACTAAAGAATCAATCTTTCTTTAAAGTTTGAAATGGTTTATGAATTGATAGATTCAACTGTTTTCTTCTCCTCTGTGCTAATACAAATATTTTACAAATAACTTTTACAAACTATGGGAAGCTGATTGCTGGACTGTTTTTAAAATGGGGCGTAAAGTAATAATCAAATAATCCCCAAAGTTGTGTTTGTTGTTAATTAAAAAGAGGAACATGTATGTTCCCTGGTATGATTTAGATTTCTAAGAAGGATTTGTATTCATATTTTTGTGACTGTTAATGAGTATATGAATAATATCTATATAACTAACAATAATGATATTATGTACTGTATGTCAGTTATCTCTCCATTCGCTGCCGTCCTCTAACAATAACCCTCAGTTGATCCTTAATGTATTTCTGTAATGTAAAGAAAATACCTTATCTAGGAGTGCTGTTTTTGATACCAGTGTAGTGGTTTATACACAGATTTGTTAGCCTTTAAACTGTCTCTCCTCTCACTCTTTATAGTAAATAGTGATATATGTTCCGTAGTTGCAATAGATTCTATTAGCTTGTACTCATTTGATGATTTAGGACCAGTAAGGATAGAACTTTCAAATTTTTCTATCTGGGAAAAAAAAGCTTACATTGATTTCACTTGTATTTAGATTTTTCTGTCCTGTGCTGCTCTCACATGGTTTCAGAGAACCAAAGCTCTCATTGATCATGGTTGAGGAGGAGTTGCTGTAACTTCTCGTAAACAAAGCATTAATTGGAACCCCACCCTTGAATGTTATAATACGGGGGTTGCCATACTACCTTAAATGCCAATACTAGATATGCAAAGCACTTTGATTATGATTATGATTTGATTTAAGTTGATAAATGAAAATAACAGAATTACTATTCTAAATATAATTAATCTGAACTCTATCGTTTTATATTTGTACTCTTGAAATATCCTATGGTATTCATTTTTGAATAGTGGTTTTATTTTCACTTATTAAGCAAATTTAGTTTGAACTCATCAACACCCTAAATGCTTTTTTAAAGTTTACTCTTGAATCATGGAAACAGCTCATACTTTAATCAATGTTAGATTGCCAATCACTAAAGCTTGTTATCCAGTTGCCTGCTGATCAGAACACAATTTGTCAAATTTTAATTAAAATACATACAAGCTTGTAATGACTGTAGGTGGTGGACTTGCAGCACTACAAAGTTAACTTGAGGGACCTGAATAAAATGGCTAATATCTCCTCCACATGCATACCTTAGTTTTTCCATAACATATCTGTTAATATGTCAAATGTTGGCTTTGCACTTGCTGGATGATGGATGGACACAGTTCAGCCTACAAATTGTGTTCATATTCCACAATCCTTTGCCACTTTGCATTAGCAGGTAATGTCTTTTGGGGGACACATAAAGCCATAATAGAGAGGTCAAGTGAAGTAAGACCAATTTTATTCATATATATAGTTAGCTGGTTCTCCCTTTGGTCCCCGTTTGGTTCAGCTTGACCTCCCTCTGTGGAGTTTGTTGACCTTTGATAAAATCACACAGCTTTACTTTTGGCTGCTAGAGGGCATTTACACTTGAATGTAAACATATCTGTTTTTTAGGTTCTTGCTTGGGAGGACAATCTGAACAGACTGGTCAAAGTGGCCTGACAGGATCGTTTTTAGGTAGTGAATAGAATTAGAAATCAGAAAGTCACCGCTTTCTTTCCTACTACAGCATCACTCAGTGTAGCTAGAAGCATCTGTGTATATTTATGTGGGTTGTTCTTTACTTTTCACAGCTTTGAACATCACTTAAGACCTCATGCAAGAAATATTTTGGTATTCTTAAATATATTAAAATAAATTAAATTCAGCACACACTCCTAACTTCAGATAACTGTGTAAATGACCAGCATAAACATGATAAATGACACCTGCGTGTACATAAGCAAGTGTTGTATTGTTGAACAATAGCATTAATATCCTGTTTACATGTAAGGTGATACCATTAGGCTGTATGAATATATTTAGAAAGATATTAGCCTATAATTCAAACCGGATAGTGTCAACATAATTATGAAGCCTCATTTATATGGGTTCTCAAACTCGAAATTGCTTCAAAGTGATGTAATATTCAATGCATTTGCAAAAATCTTGAGCTTTGATAACAGCAGACGAATGAAGAATCATACTATAATGCACACACATCTAGCTTCAGAGCAATCCCTGTTTAGTTGAACATGGCTCAGCTGAGTTCATGAGTACATTGCCTGTTCTTGGCCTATAGCATGCCTAATGTTAGACCTGAGATTTAAAGAGCTCACAGTGGTGCAGCACTGTGCCTTTATTAACAATGGTGAGGGAGTTTATTGTCAGGTGTTACAACCTTACTGAATCTAAACCTGCCTAAACCACTTTGGTATTCAAGTGGTGTTAAAGTATGAGCTGTTTGCCCTTTCAAGTAGCTGATCCACTTCCACATCTTCTCATGCAGTTACACCTTCATTGCTTCTGATTGTTTGGATTTGATCTCGTAGCACACACTTTAAGGTAGCATGGCTCTGTTGTTGCTGTACTTCACTGTAATATTGACAGCAGTTCACAGCTAATGAATGTTGTACATTTTGCTAGACAAGTTGTTCATTGGATTACTGTTGACTAGTGAAAAAATAGAGAAAACACAACATATGAACTGGAGGGTTTTGGAGTTTGTATTGTGAGTGTACTACTGTATCCTCTTAAACTTGAATCTTGAGGCAAGTGCTAGGTAATGGCCAACCGCAAATCTCGTCCCTGAAACAAAGCTAATGCCTAATAGTAACTGGGTAAACTCATGTCCACACAGATGAAAAGGGTTGTGCGTGTGTTTTTAAAACCAAAACTCCCTGCTAACGTTTTCTGATGAAGCAGGTGAAATGATTCTGAAACAAAAGTATAAGGTACAAACACAAATTTATTGAAAGCGTTTCATGGCACAACTCAAGTCTCATGTCTTTAGAAGTGGTGCAGACATGTGTCTCTTCGTGTAGCAGTAGAAGCTTGTCCTTCATCTGGAAGTCTCTGATTGCCTTGTCCTTTCCTACCACTTGGTTTTAGTATTAACAGACTTTTCATCATGAGATCTGACTGAATGGACCGACTGTCTGAAAACATGTTTCAGGTGTTCTTGTGTGGCTAGCTCAAGCTTTGTTGTAAAAAGAATTCAAAAACAGGAAGAAAAAAACAGAAAATTGAGAAAGGAAAAGAAAGGAAAAAGTGGATGGGGGTCTCTCACATCCAAGATGTGGAAAGTATAATTTTATATTTGTATTTTCAAATAACGATAATAAAAGATGTTTGTAAAAGGTTTCCATCCTCTACTCTGGTCAATAATTCATGTGTTCAAGATATGAAATAAAGCTGTTTTCAATCGGTTCAACTTGTGTTTTTACTGCTGAACAACATGGAATCCACAGAAACATGGTACCTGGAAGTTTTGATTCCTATTTATGAAATGAATATTTAAAAAGAACACATGCACACAAAACATCACAATAAGGTTACTTGTAACAGTATGATTACCACAAACCGAACAAATGGATTATTTACCTTAAAAATAAGGTAAGGTGAATAGGGTTAAAAAAAAAAAAAACTTATAGATATCACCAGGAAACTTTCAAGAATTAATTCAAGCAAATAGGTAAATCTCAACTCCCTTTTTACTTAGAAAGTGCTCTTAAAAATCAGACTACGACTATGGTTTAAAAAGTTACATCTTTTCAATACCAGTCTCTGTGCAGCCCTCCTCAGTACATAAGCATTACAGAAACAAAACATTACCTCTGCACTGTAATCCACAATGTAATCCACAAAAATAAGAAGTTCACAGAGCATCTCTCAGACAGGGCACTGAATGTCTTTTTACATTGCATGGATTAGTCTTGCTTTAACTCTTTAAGTCACTGTATCTCCCGACAGAACAACACCACAGTTGATGTTCAGCTCATTGATGACAACAGAGCAGCTAATAATGGTAATGAGAGCAACAAGCTAGCAGACTCAGTGTTCCATCCGCACACAATGAGTGTGTGAAACTCGGCCCTCGTGAAACACGGATCAGAGGAGAGGAGAGAGGATAAAAGGTAAATGTGTGACGGACAGTAAATGACAGCAAAACACAGCTGAGACTCACACTGAGCTGAAATGAAACTGCATCGATGCAGAGTCATCCACGTCTGCATCGGTATGCATCTTAGATTTTTAGAAATGTCCACACCTATAGTTGACGAACAGAAAAAGATCAATGAGGACCTGAGCAATTATGAATTCACATCTGTGAAGTTACATAATGTTAATCCTCAAATTTAGACTTATTTACACACATTTTTATGAGGCAGAATCACAAGCTAGAACTCCATTAAGAAATGAAAATGGAGCTTAAACATTTTAAAAACTGTTTTTCCAGTTAAAAGCAGTGTAGAATGTAAAAGATCAATCATAAAAAAGAATTTGTTCTTGATCTTAACAAAGCCTAGACTGTCTTCTAAACATACATACTTACATGCAACCTATTATTATAATCTCAGCCAGGATAATCTTGTGATCGCTTGTGTATGTGTGTCGGTGAGTGAGTGAGTTTGCATCTCTGTGTCTGTCCACTAGTCTCTCATTCTGCTGCAGCAACGTGCATTATATTCTGGGTGTCTAGTTCTGTCTTCAAGGTTCAAATTTTCATCATTTACTGTCATTATAGAACACAGGGATACACTACGAGATTTAGGTGTAGCCCATTTCAACACAACAAACACATGACAATCAAAACAAAACAAAAACAGGAGTACATTCCTGTAGTGCATTTTTTTTATTTGCATTGTAAGGAATGTAAACAGCAGCAACACAAATAATTATCTGGGCACATAATATGGCTGATGTCTTCACAAAAAAAAGGTTGTCCATAGTGTTTGAGCACCAAGCATCATGATGAAAACACAAAGTCCACCATCCGCTCATCCCACCGGAGTCCTGCTCTCTGTCCTGCTGTCTGCCAGTCAACTGAACCTTGATCCGGGATGAACGATGGATCCAGGTCTCTGTGAAGATGTGGGCTCAACAGTCACCGACAGCCTGCTGATTTCATCCATATTATTTTTCTGCGAACGAACATCAGACAGCCAGGAGTATGCTTGGTAGTAGATTAGCCTCAGGTCCTACATTACATTACATTACAGTCATTTAGCAGACGCTTTTATCCAGCGACTTACAATCAGTAGCTCAAAGCTTATATTACATATCATTACATATCATTCACCCATTCACACACTGATGACAGGGCTACCATGCAAGGTGCCACCTGCCCATCAGACTCCAACTAACATTCATACAACATCCAGTCCACACCGATGGCAAAGCCTTCGGGAGCAACTTGGTTAAGTGTCTTGCACAAGGACACATCGACATGGACTGCCGAAGCCGGCTATCGAACCGCCGATTGGAGAACTACCCTGCTCTCCACTGCGCCACAGCTAGCTAGGTTAGCTTAGCTTCCATCTCAGCTCTCATTCCTCTCCTCCCTTGGGCAGTTTGTGGCGTTTTGTCAAGCCAGTCTGGCTGGTTTGTCGGTCGTGGGCAGTGATCGTCTCAAAGTCCACTGCACTTAATCCAATCCACACGCTTCCTTTACTGATATTGATGAATGTATTTCTTCATGTGCTATTAATGGTAAACACGAAAAAATCAACAAATTATGACCCAAATGTAGCAAAATTCATGGGAACTACCGGCTGTATGTACACGCCGCCGTTGCCATAGCAACCCCTGAGGTTGTTACAGGGGTTCCACAGCAAAAAGACAAATCATGCAAGAGACGGGATGCCATTGCTAGCTGCTAAGCTAAAGTACAGTAGCTAGTGTTAGCAGAAATTAACAACAAGTCGCTAACAGGGAGAGAGTTATGAGTGTTTGAGCAAAACTAGTAGAAGTTTGAATGTCAACGAGCAATTAGCTGCTCGTAATAAAGAATATCACACAAATATCTGGGTTTAGCTGGAGCTGCAAAAGTACGCTTTTTCAGAAAACAAATATGCTGGCAACAGGAAGTGAGAAAATACGCATCTCTTAGCAGGTCAGCCTGTCGCTCATTACTGTAGCCTGTTAACAGTTATCTCAAGATTAATGAGGGTCGTCAACAGTCTGTTTGAAAGACAGCCTGTTAACGTTCATCTCCAGAATAAAAAGCTGTTTGAAAGACGGAACCACTGCAAAGCAGCCGGCCCAGACTCTGCTTCTCCCTCCACCTTGAAGCACTGTGCTGATCAGCTGTCTCTGGTATTTTGACATTTAACACCTCACTGGAGACATGCCACACAAAAGCCTTCTTTAAAACCTACCTAACCATCCCCCTCCCAAAATATTATATAGTAATATAAGATATGAAATACACATGATAAGTCATAGTAACATGTAGCCACGATATGAAACTTAGGACATTGCTGATTCCAACAGAGCCGTGAGGTTCACACGTTAGGTCATGAGGCTCAGTTTGAAACTCTGTGGAAGTCTCTCCCTCTTCTTCTTTCACCTCCTCCAACTCAACACAAGGTCCTTTGCTTTGTTTAGCCACTTGTTCTTCAGGTCATCTTACTTTGGAAGTCACGTCTGGGTCTGGCCCCGACATACATAGGAGAAATGTTGACCCCGTATGAGCCAGCTCGCAGCCTTAGATCCTCAGGTGGGGCCCTTCTGGTTGTTCCAAAGTCGAAATATGTGATCTCGTCGTTTTATTGGTTCATTTTCATTTGGTCTTGGTATTTTATCTTATATTTGTTTACTATATTTTACCATTATCACTTGATTTTATTTATTTTATTTATTTTATTTATTTTATTTATTTTATTTATTTTATTTATTTTATTTATTTTATTTATTTTGTTTGTTTATTTGTTTATTTGATTGTCACTTGTTATTTCATTTTGTTTCTTATGCACTGTCTTGCTGGCTGGTCTGTCAAAGCACTTTGTAAACCTTGTTTTTAAAAGGTGCTATATAAATAAAGTTATTATTATTATTATTATTATTAGAGACCTGTCAATCAATGTGGAAGCCCCACCCTAGCATTCCCTGCTTTATCGTGTATTTGACTCTAAATGGACTATAATTTACTAAATTAACATCATGCTGTATTGAAGAAGACTTGAAACTAGAGATCAAGACCACAAACATATGTTAACAATGTTTACTGAGGGATAAATCAAGAGAGAAGTAGAGTCATTTTCTCATGGACTTCTATACAACCAGAGGAGTCACCCCCTGATGGACATTAGAGAGAATGCAGGTATAGGACTCTTAAGATTGGCTTTACTCTCAGAACTGGAGGTTGACACCTGGACAGTACCCAGAATGCACCATCAATCCAAAGCTTTAATATGATTTATTGTTGGTTGGCTGTTCAAATTGTTAAAGTGTTGTTAATAGTAGCCTACATGTAAAAGTGTTTTTGTGTTTAGTGATGAATTAGATGAACTTACCCCTCTTAATGTTTGTGTGAGCGGAGCGTGCACAAGGGAACGACAACAGATCATTCATGTCATGATTCCATTTTTGGGTCAGATTGGGCACCACTGGTCTAGCGCTAGTGTCTGACCAAGTTATTTTAGTTCATTACCATTATGATCCATTCAACTAATGTCATCTGTACTTATGAAAACATAGCACTGTATGTTACCAACAAATATTTTTGAATGGTATGTTTTGTATTATTAATAATATTGGTTATTATTATTATTATTATTATTATTATTATTATTATTATTGACTTATTGTCTTTTTTTAATTGCACCTCTGAATCTATTTATTTTGTGTCTGTTGATTTTTTTCTCTCTCTCTTTCATCTTCTATCATCTCTCCAGACTCTGTCAGGCTGGTGAATGGGACTAGTCTGTGCTCAGGCAGACTGGAGGTGAAGTCTAAGCACTCTAACCATTCTAACCAGTGGTGGTCCTCAGTGTGTGAAGATGACTTTGACCAGCAGGATGCAGAGGTGGTCTGTAGGGAGCTTGGTTGTGGGGCTCCTTCAGTCCTTCAGGGGGTGCTCTATGGAGAAGTGGAGGCTCCAATGTGGACCAAAGAGTTCCAGTGTGGAGGCCATGAGTCTGCTCTCCTGGACTGTAGAAGCTCAGGCTCAGATAGAAACACCTGCTCACCTGGCAAAGCTGTTGGACTCACTTGCTCAGGTAGAAGAGGAGCTGCAGCTTTGATCTGGTTCATTTCTGTTCTACTGAACCTCACTTTGTTCTTTTACTGAAGACTCTCTTGTTTCTTGTCAAGTTGGTGGGAGGAGACAGTCGCTGTGCAGGAATACTGGAGGTGAAACAAGGAGACTGGAAACCAGTACATGGCTATGGCTGGACCCTGAAGGAAGTATCTGTTGCCTGTAGAGAGCTGGACTGTGGCTCTGCTGTTTCTGTAGGACAGAGAGAGGAGTCCTCATCCAGATCTGTGTGGTTGATCTACTCTGACTGTGTTCAGTCTGGATCTGCTCTGAGGGAGTGTTTAACATGGTATTCCTCTTCCTCCATCCAGTATCTCACCTGCTCAGGTAAGCCCATCAGTGACATCATCTATGTGCCGATCTAATTCCTATGTCTGGGTCCAATCCCTCCTTAGCTACATACTATGAATTTGTATATAAACCACTCTCTGATGTGGCTTTATCCCTTCATGAGCCTTCACCTGTCACTTCCTCATTAGGTGAAGCATTAGATTCCCCTTTGTCAGCTTTCAAACGTGACTTTTCTGCATGTTTAACTCCACTGGCTCAGCACCTGGTACAGCTGAAGTGGAGACATGTTTCTTCATCAAGTTCAAGGCACATCTTCTGAGGAGTGGATACTTGTGTTCCATCAGTTGGTCCCATAACTCTTCATTCATGCCAGGTGTTTCCCTTGATTTGATCTCAGTAAATCTGTAGTGAGATAATCTCATTCTCAGCAGCAAAGCTGTCCAGGTGGAACACTGATGCTATTTTGCTCTCAGTAAAGCACTTCTGATGCTCTGATCTTGCTCCTCAAAGATATCAAGCTGCAGAATGTCTTTGCCCTGATGTTTCAGTTCTGCCTGCATGTGAGGAAAGTTCTCATTGTTAAAGCCACCTTGACAGCAGTTGTATCTTTTAAACGTGTTATCTTCACTGATCCTGTTGATGATGTGTTCATCACAATCCTGCTGCTCTAAATCAGCTTCATTCATCATTTTTTAAATGTTTGAGTATCTTGAAAGGAGGAAATGAACGTACGTATAATTCCCTATTAAACCTTTAAATGTGTGCAGCTGGTTCTGCCTCACATGCCCCTACACGCCCACACTAAACCATAAATGGTCAATGCAAAGCACCGTATGAATGTTGATGCATAGAAAGGAGCTGCTGATCAATGGGTCTTTACGGTGAATTACAGCAACTACAAGAGGAAGAACAAGAAAATGATTTTTTTGACACAGAAATCAAAGTGCTTTGGATGGGGTGATCTCTGAACACTTGTTTCCTCCTAATTATTCTATTGATGCAGTCCTAACAGTGACAGAGTATCTATCCTGCAGCATAACACATCACAAATGTCACTGAAGTATTTATATATTAATAGGAATCAGACTGATTGCTTCCAAAATGATCGAGACAATCAATGGTATCCACCACCATAGATATCATTTTAAAAAGGAAGTCTGATAGGTGAACACAATGAATTAATTTATGTATTCATGTTTTATTATGGCAGTATGATTAGGACAGATAATGAGGTTATGGAGTGATTGTGTGAGAACTGTCACTGGCTTTATTTCCACACTTTGATAATTTACACAATCCTCATGTGCAGGAGGTTAACATTTTCCAGGTGAGGTGACTGAAGAAGGCAGAGTGTGTGACAGTCACCATGGTGACTCCAGTGAGCTCTGATAGTGGCATCAGATAGCAGTTTTCAGTTTGTCTGTGTACAGTATGCTGTATCTGTCCATATGAAATAAACCATGAATAAATCAATAAAGTGGAGTTCACTGCAACGACTCTACTACTGTACTGCAAATTTCCCCGCTGCGGGACTAATAAAGGATTATCTTATTGTCATGGCCATGGCCATGTCTCTGGTTATTCCTTGTGTTTCATGTGTTTTCCCTTGCCCTTGTGTCTCCTGTGCTCCCTTGTTTGTTTATCTCTGTGTGTGTGTCTGTGAGGTGGGCGTGTCACCCCTCTCACTCTCCCCAGCTCCCTGATTACTGCCAAGCATACTCACCTGCTCCAAGCCACACACCTGCCTTCAATCTACTCATCAACTCTGCAGTATTTAAACACCAGTCTCACACACACTCACGGCCAGATCGTTCTCCGCATTATGCCAGACCTTCCAGCGTTATTCCCCGGACTGATTTCCCGTTGCCGACCCTGCCTGCCTGTCTGGACTTACCGGCCTTGCCTTGCCTGTGCCCCGGTCAACGACTCAGCCTTCTGTCCCCGACCCCGACTTTAGCCTCCGCTTCCTCTGATTTCCGTCTGCCTGATCCCCTGCCTGTTTCCCTCTGTGAGTCATATCCTGCCTGTCTGTATGCTGAGTTCTCCGCTTTGAATAAAGCTCCAGAACTTTATCTGTCTCCTGGTCGTTCGGCTTTTGGGTCCACACCACACTCCGTGACACTTATCTTATCTTACAAAAACAATATGAACACTAAGATCGTACTTGGTGATATATGTACAGTATTAGAAGATTATTGAAAGCTATTTACACTCTATTCTGCAGTTCTTTAACACTATTTAAGTTTTCTAACAGAAGATGATCATTTCATCAGCTGCTCCACAGATGACCACGAGTGTCGGTAGTTCAGCCTCTCCTCTGCTTTGAAACCCCAAATTTAAGTTTTTGGACTAAGCCATCTTGGTTTTTTTTGCAAACAGAAGTCACTTGAGAGGGTGGAGCTCAGTAAAACCATGTTTAGGCAATCAAAGTGTTAAAATTAACTTTAATTTAGTGAAAAAAGTTGTGAGACAAAAAAATGGAGAACTCCCAGAGTGGACAACGCTGTGGTAGAGACCTGTCAATCAGTGTGTAGCCCCGCCCTAAAGCATACCCTGCTTTATGGTCTATTTGACTCTAAATGGACCATAATTTACTAAATGAACATCATGCTGTATTGAAGATGACTTAAACTAGAGATTGAGACCATAAACTCATGTTTACAATGTTTACTGGGGGAATAAATCAAGAGATAGGTAAAGTAATATTCTTATAGACTTCTATACAACCAGAGGAGTCGCCCTCTGATGGACATTAGAGAGAATGCGGCTTGAAGCCATGAAGCATTGACTTCATGTTTCAGAACCAGAAGTTGACACCTGGACAGTACCCAGCATACATCAGCAAGCCAAAGCTTAAATGTGATTTATTATTGATTGGTTGTTCAAGTGTTGTTAATAGTAGCCTTCATGTGAAAGTGTTTTTGTGTAAGGTAACAAATTTGATGATGTTTCCCCTTTTTACCATTGTGAGCCATTCTACTTATGTACTTATTAAAACTCCTCAGTCAATGCACTGTATGTTACAAACAAATATTTTGGTATGTTTTGTATTATTAATAATATTGCTTATTCATTTTACTAATGTTGACTTATTGTATTTCTTGAATTGCCCCTCTGAATATTTTTATTTAGTGTCCTGTGATTTTTTTCTCTCTCTCTTTCATCTTCTATCATCTCTCCAGACTCTGTCAGGCTGGTGAATGGGACTAGTCTGTGCTCAGGCAGACTGGAGGTGAAGTCTAAGCACTCTAACCATTCTAACCAGTGGTGGTCCTCAGTGTGTGAAGATGACTTTGACCAGCTGGATGCAGAGGTGGTCTGTAGGGAGCTTGGTTGTGGGGCTCCTTCAGTCCTTCAGGGGGTGCTCTATGGAGAAGTGGAGGCTCCAATGTGGACCAAAGAGTTCCAGTGTGGAGGCCATGAGTCTGCTCTCCTGGACTGTAGAAGCTCAGGCTCAGATAGAAACACCTGCTCACCTGGCAAAGCTGTTGTACTCACCTGCTTAGGTAGAAGAGGAGCTGCAGCTTTGATCTGGTTCATTTCTGTTCTATTGAAACACACTTTGTTCTTTTACTGAAGACTCTCTTGTTTCTGTTCAGAACCTGTCAGGTTGGTGGGAGGAGACAGTCGCTGTGCAGGAACACTGGAGGTGAAACAGGTCGACTGGAAACCAGTAGATGGCTATGGCTGGACCCTGAAGGAAGCATCTGTTGCCTGTAGAGAGCTGGACTGTGGCACTGCTGTGTCTTTTGGATGGAGAGAGGAGTCCTCATCCAGATCTGTGTGGTTGATCTACTCTGACTGTGTTCAGTCTGGATCTGCTCTGAGGGAGTGTTTAACATGGTATTCCACTTCCTCCATCCAGTATCTCACCTGCTCAGGTAAGCCCATCAGTGACATCATCTATCTGCCGATCCAATTTCTATATCTCAGTCCAGTCCCTCCCTAACTACACACTGTGAATCTGTATATAAACCACTCTGTGAGGTGGCTCTATTCCTTCATGCGCCTTCACCCGTCACTTCCTCATTAGGTGAAGCATTAGATTCCCCTTTGTCTGCTTTCAAACATGACTTTTCTGCATGTTTAAGTCTACTGGCTCAGCACCTGGTACGGGGGGGGGCGGTGAATGTGCATGGGTTGATAGTGAAAAGAATTTGCGAGGTTAGTTGTCTCTGGGACAGAGGGAGCTTGAAGAGGGCGGGATACGACCTGGCCCTATGAAGGCTGATGTTGATGGCTGGGCTTCTCCGGCCGTGGGATGCTTCATGACGCCATCTGCATTGCGGCTGACGTGCCGCGGGGAACCCAGAAGAAGTGCTATCGAGGTTTGGAGAGCGAGAGTGGTGATGTGCTTTCAGTCACTGAAAAGTTTGAAAAGTTTTGCTTTTATCTGACTTATCTTCAGCCGTCAGACTGCCCACTCAGAAATGTGGGATATGTAGAGATTGTCTGAGCACCGGCATCGTGGAAGAGGATCGCGGTAGTTGCGCCCGTTGTTCCGGCTCCTGGATCTCCAGCAGGTGGGAGAGCGGCGTCGGGGAGGACTATATCTCTCGTGCGCCAATCGAACTCTGCCCAGGACTATCGGAAGGCGACAGACCGATGACTTCAGAGTTGTCGGAGGATGGATGCCGTGGGCTGCGGGGAACGTGGATGGATGAACGCAGCCGAGGTTGCTGGTGAGGAGGTTGCTGGCGAGGAGGCATGGTGGGAGAAGGAGGGAGCTCCAGAGCTTCGGATATTGCTGGTCATGTTTGTTTGAACAGTATGATATCGGAAGGGTTGAGAAAGAGCTCCTGGTCCATTGAACATGGTAAGCGGTTTAGGTCCAGCGACGTCAGTCGCACGTCATGTTGAAAATGATACAAAGAGGAAGTCGATGGGTTAGTCATGATTAAATACTTTGTGCGGAGGAAATGTGATATGTTTGGTGCGTGGTCCTTGTTCCCGAAATCAGTTTATACAACTTAATTTAAAGTGTTGGTAATGGTAGCCTACATGTAAAAGTGTTTAATTATCAGGTTCATCTTCCTCCATCCTGGATATCACCTGCTCAGGTAAGCCCATTAGTGACATCATCTATGACATCATCTCTGACAGCAGTGTTTCCAGTAAGTTTCTTCCTCTGTCACAGTGACAGTCAGTGGTTTTCCATTGGACTGAACTGTTAAGTTATCAAGGACAATGACATCCTAAAGTTCAGAGAGGTGGGCTTGTTTCTGGAAGATTCAAACCCTCCGTAGACTGATGAGCTTCACCTGGCAGGACACACCTTTCTGTCTGTCTGTCTGTCTCTCAGACCTATGACATCACGTCCTTTTTTCAGGGACCCCTTTTGTCGAACAAAGATGGAATGGGAACTTTGTTATTATGATGATTCGTCCAAACTGACTGAAAATGATCAGCTGACAACAGAGTCTGTGCATGTTGTTGTTTCTGGAATGACACTGTGTCATTGTGTTACAAATGTCATATAGAAACCAAACCTGAACCAAGTCTATAAACGGCAACATCAAAGAATAAACTGTAGGACAGAGCATGTTTGTTGACCAGGATAACTCTGGTACTCTGAGAACTGAGGGAGGCGTTTCACTATGAGAAGCACCTTCTGACTCGACCAATCACAAAAGCTCCACATCCACCACATCGGTCATTAAACCACTTAGTCGCTAATTAGCTACCTATCAGAAGCAAGAAGGGCGCGGTGCTCCGATACCTCACTCAGAGAACCAGTGTTATCCTGGTAACAAAACTTTGAGACAGTAGTTAGGTTGTTACTGCTCATGATAGCCACTATGCTTTCAATTGATTCTTAACTAAGTCCTGCCCCTCTAATACTGACTGGCCAATCAGAGCGTAGCATGGTCCAGCTCTGACCAGGAGCTCTGGTGATGAAAACAGGACGCAGGTGATGACATCTTGTAACATGAAACCAAAACTAACCAGATCAAATGAAACAAAGTCACAAAAACACAAACCTTCGTTCTGACTGACTCTTATACCGAACATTTGCCGCTGAAGACTTTAAACTCTGTATGAAGTTAATGCTTCATGTGTTAAAGCAGCATTCTCTCTAATGTCCACCAGGGGGCGACTCCTCTGGTTGTATAGAAGTCTATGAGAAAATGGTAAAGTAAACATTGTAAACATCAGTTTATGGTCTCAATCTCTTGTTTCAAGTCGTCTTCAGTACAGCATGATGTTCATTTAGTAAAAAATAATAGACCATAAAGCAGGGTATGCTTTAGGGTGGGGCTACACACTGATTGACAGGTCTCTACCAGAGAGAAATACGGCATCTCTACGTCACTCCTCCTCAAATATGGTCACTTCCTGTTCACTGGTTGCAAAAAACAAGATGGCGAAAGCCACAGTCCACAAACCAATAGCTGTGTCCCAATCTAGCGGCTGCATCCTTCGGGGGCTGCATTTGTAGACCGATTGCGTCACAGTGGCCGCAACGAGGCTGGCTCATTTCAAAGACTCCTTCTAATGGGACCGACAAATGCAGCCTACTTTTCCCAGATTCGGAGGATACAACTGATGGATCCTTCACGGCCCAACATATTTCAAGATTCATTGCGTGCTGGTAAAGTTGATTTTCTTTTCAATCGACATGGCGAGTAGTGAACCAGCAACGGGAGAATTCACATTTAAATGTAATTATTGGTTTTAACTCACATGAATATCTACCCATACAAGTGTTAAAATTAAAAACAAGGGACCTGATCATTTCACACTAATGTTGAAAGGCTACCAGTCACAAAGATTTAGAGGATCAATATTGACTTATTTTTTTAGTTATGGAGAGAGAGCGTTATGAAGAAGTAGGACCATATAAGTGTATACTTCTTCTGACTGCTTCTAAGAAATATATAATTATTTGTTGTTTATGAGAATTTGTTTATTGAAAATTTGATATATTTACTGTTGATTTTATTTTTCATTTTTGTTTTGTTTTACTTAGTTGTTACATGTTAAAAAAGTAAAACTAAGCTTAAAGGCAAATCATACAGCTACCGTAGTGCAAGATATGAATAAAAAGTCTCACATTTTATTTAATAAAATTCATATTCTCAGTGGCAAAAAAATAAGTAATTGAGAACAGAGAGTTGGAGCAGAGCTGCAGTTTGTTTCAGATATGTGGAGCATAAAAACTGAAAGCTGCTTGTACAGGTTTAGTTTGGACTTTGGGGTCAGAAAGCGAACCTGAACCAGATCCTCGTCAAAGTGGTAAATCGTTTACTCCAACACAGCTGAAATAATTGTTTTATCACCTTTCTGAATTAGATGTAGAGTCTGAGTGGGCAACCACCCTCAACTCTGTTGTCTAGTTAATTAACAGAAGGAAACTTTCAATGATTGTCTTTCATTTATAACAGAAAGGTGGTGGTGGATTATGATGATGATGCTCTGTTACATGTTTTAAATGTACAGAAAACTGGTGGAAGTTTGGAACGTCGCAGCCACAGAAAGAAACATTGTGGACTAGAGATAATATTAAAATTAAACATTAATATTATTGTTAGTTGCAGCTGTAATGTCTCCTCTGAATGACTCTGCTGATTTTGACAAAAAAGAGCACACTGATAGGAAGCACTAATCTGACAGGAACATGGATGTGGTAGTTGTCATGGAAACAGTCCTATGATTGGTAATCAAGCAGCTTCTTGTGAAATTATTAGTTTATCACAAACTCACACACACACACTCACACATGCTCAAACACACAAACGCTCACACACTCGCACACGCTCAAACACACACACTCACACACACATGCTCACAAACACACACGCTCAAACATACACACACGCTCAAACACACACGCTCACACACTCACACACACACAGACACACGCACGTACAAACACACACAGACACACGCACGTACAAACACACATGCAGACACAAACACACACATATGTACACACACACACACACACACACACGTACACACACAAGCACGTATCACTTTACTGTCTACACTTCTAATATCTCATAACAATACATGTTGTGTCTTACATATCGCATGAGCCTTGAGTTTTTCCTTTGGTAAACTTTTTCATCCATCCATCCATTTCCTTCCGCTTATCCGGGGCCGGGTCGCGGGGGCAGCAAGCTGAGGAGGGTCCTCCAGACGTCCTTCTCCCCAGCAACACTTTCCAGCTCCTCCTGGGGAACCCCGAGGCGTTCCCAGGCCAGACAAGATATATAATCTCTCCAGCGTGTTCTGGGTCTACCCTGGGGCCTCTTACCAGTTGGACGTGCCTGGAAAACCTCTAAAGGGAGGCGTCCAGGAGGCATCCTGATCAGATGCCCGAGCCACCTCAGCTGGCCCCTTTCGACGCGAAGGAGCAGCGGCTCTACTCCGAGCTCCCTCCGGATGTCTGAGCTCCTCACCCTATCTCTAAGGCTGAGCCCAGCCACCCTACGAAGGAAGTTCATTTCGGCCGCTTGTATTCGCGATCTCATTCTTTCGGTCACTACCCAAAGCTCATGACCATAGGTGAGGGTTGGAACGTAGATGGACTGGTAAATCGAGAGCTTTGCCTTACGGCTCAGCTCCTTCTTCACCAAAACGGTCCGGTACAACGCCCGCATCACTGCTGACGCTGCACCAAACCGCCTGTCCATCTCCCGCTCCATTTTACCCTCACTCGTGAATAAGATCCCGAGATGCTTGAACTCCCTTGCTTGGGGCAGTGACTCACTCCCAACTCAGAGGGTGCAATCCACCGTTTTCCGGAAGAGAACCATGGCCTCGGACTTGGAGGTACTGACTCTCATCCCGACCGCTTCACACTCGGCTGTGAACCGCCCCAGTGCGTGCTGAAGGTCACGTTCTGAAGAAGCCAACAGAACCACATCATCTGCAAATAGCAGGGATGCGATTCTGAGGTCCCCAAACCGGAAACTCTCCTCCACCCGGCTGCGCCTTGAAATCCTGTCCATGAAAATCACAAACAGGATTGGTGACAATGGGCAGCCCTGGCAGAGGCCAACACGCACTGGGAACAAGCTCGACTGTGTGCCGAGTATCCGGACAGCTCTCACTTTGGTCATACAAGGACCGAATGGCTCGTAGTAACGAACCAGGTACCCCATATTCCCGCAGTACCCCCCACAGGACTCCCCGAGGGACACGGTCGAAGGCCTTCTCCAAGTCCACAAAACACATGTAGACTTGATGGGCAAACTCCCATGCACCCTCCAACAGACCTGCAAGGGTAAAGAGTTGGTCCGCTGTTCCACGGCCAGGACGGAATCCGCATTGCTCCTCCTGAATCCGAGGTTCGACAATCGGACGGAGCCTCCTTTCCAGCACCCTGGAGTAAACTTTCCCGGGGAGGCTGAGCAGTGTGATACCCCTATAATTGGAGCACACTCTCCGGTCCCCCTTTTTGAAAATGGGAACCACCACCCCGGTCTGCCCTTTCCCCCTATATAAACCTTTATTTGTGCCTTGCTCTCATTTTACTCTGTGAACTCTGTAGGCGACTGATGAGGCGATTTCCTGTTTTTCAAATTTGACCGGGAACACTAAAGTAAGGGGGGAGAAATGAACACGACAGGAGGGTTAATGTAATTTATAAATTGTATTAATTTAAATCTTTCAAAGGGATGGCTGAAATTTGGTGGCAAAGGCACTCAACACACCCATCAGAGAGGACAGGGAAATCCTGAAACATTCAGTGTACACTTTGAGTGGGTTTACCCACCCATGCTGCTAGGAAACAAACGGCAAATCTGTCCACATTACATGCAGAAAGTGTTTCTGGAAAGAAATATTTTAATTGTAACTCTCTAATGCATTGAGCAATTATTTAATACACCTCCATTGTATTGGCGAGGTGGAGCATATCTCAACAGAAGACTGTCCATCATCCGTCAGATACATCAACGTTTATCAGTTCACTCATGACACCCCATCATACATCACAACTGCCATTGATAATTGTCATGGCAACGGCCATTGTAACGACCTGTCAGACCTTCCACTGTGCCCTGGCTTCTTTTGTTCCTCTACTAAACCATAAGAAGATAAGATAAACTATGATGAACTCAGGTTAGCCACCAACCACGGACCAATGTGATTGATGGAGGTGGTGGAAAGGAAATGAGATGTGACTTTTATTCCAAGTTTGTGTGACGGGTATTTTTCTCCTTTGGCCTGTTAAGGGTTTAAAAGCCTTTGGAAAGCTCCCTGTGTCGAGGGAGAGCTATATATCTTTGGAAAGATACAACTGAAAACATAGACTAAAGCTGTGATTTTATCTTCCAGTACATCTCAGGGTTTTACAGCTTTCATGTAATGCTTGTGGGTCAGCTCAGAGTAAGAGAGAAGAAATTGCAGAAACTGCAGTCACCCTTCCCAAAATAATTATCTAAAGTTCTAAAGATACTGTATATATATATATATATATATATATATATATATATATGTATATATCACACTGTTTTCAAATGTGGAAAAATACTTAAAAGGGAATAGCTGAATTGTACCTACAAAAACAAGTAAACCTGTATCATCACAATATCTCTTAATATTTATGGGTCAGAAGCAAAGAGTGGATGGCAGGAAATTAAATAAACGATAGCAAGAGAGAAGAGGGATGGATCCACCAGATTTGGTAACATTATTTATTTAAAGCTATAATTAATATTAGCACCTTAATCATTGTCCCCTTCCTGTGATGGCTTCAATATTTAATGTTACTCATGGGACAAAAATGGTCAAATATAATGTATTTCCCATTCCATGACACAACTTGTGGAAAAAGATCTTCTGAAAAGTTTACAATGGTAACCCTGGCGGTTTTAAGGAACAGTTTTAGAGAGGTGCTGATCAGCTGTCTACCATGTTCACAGACATTTTCAATGCCTTACTGGAGACGTACCACATAGCAGCTTCCTTCAAGACCTCCACCATCATCCGCCAAAACAACAAGGATCACAGGACTTATTGACTACAGACCCCGTTGTCCTTACCTCTGTCGTTATGAAGTCTTTCTAGCTCCTTGTCTTGTCCCACATCAAAACCCTTACCCACCCACTCCTGGACCCCTGCAGTTCACCTACATAGTCAACAGGTCTGTTGATAACACAGGCATGGCCCTTCACTTCATCCTCCATCACCTGGACTCCTGAGGAACCTACACCAGAATCCTGTTTATAGACTTCAGCTCTGCCTTCAACACCAACTCGCACTACTTTGTCAAGAGAGTCTCTCTTATGTAGATGAGGGACTAATCTCACTCCCGATTTAAGCGGAAGCCATTAATCTGCTCAAACATCAAACACAGCATTAAATCTTTTACTGCATAAAATTACCTGAAATAGCATCACATTAATGCAAGCTGTCACACCTGGAGACCTGGCTGTGGGCCTAGAAGACTCAGACTTTGATGAAGAAACTCGACCTGTGCTGGAACATAGTATCTGACCCCTTAACATTCAGAGTAGCAGTTGGTGACAAGCTGTTCACCCCCCACAGAGTGCTATCCACCGACCCATTGGACTAAACAGCTATTATTTTGGCAAGGATAATGGTGACATGAAATTTTCGCACAGTCCCATGCCTACTCAACATGCTTAAGAAGTCCATTAGCCAGCTCTCCTTCTGTGCATGCCATAAACAGAACACCATGTCCATTATCTGAACCTGGGGCTTTGCTTCATTCCCCATACAGGCCCTCTGGAGAATAAGACAAATCAAGTAGTTCCTCTTTAAACAGAAGGTCTGCTGGGTCATTGTTGGTCAGGTCGTTCTGTCTCTATCTCAAGGGGCAGGTTAGAACCAAAACACAGATAAGGAGTTGAGGCGGTAGCAGGTAGTTCAATCAGGAGAGACTTCAATAAAATTAACAATAATTTATTACACATGCACAAGAAATGAATAATGCAAAGTCTTTGGCGATTGGACTCAATAGCGAAGCCGTCTAACAGAGGGGCAGTGATGCTGAGGTCAGACAAGGTACAATCCCCCCTGGAGCCCAGACACTGGTGGTGGTGGTGATGTAGGGATGACTGTGATGCCGACTGAAGTTGAGTGGGGTGGAGGGGGGTTGTATCTGATAGTGCTTAAATGACAACTCACAGCAGCAGAGAGGAGAACATTTTTAAAGGTTGACAGCAATGATGTGATTGGCTTAAGGAAACCGTGACAGACTCTGGTTGGTTAACTTTAAGTGAACGCCAACAATCAGCTTATAGAGTCGTCACTGGGAGAGAGTGGGTGAGATTATGAATGAAAAGGAGTGTAAAGATAGTCTTCCTGACCGAACTTCTCCTCAGCTTCATAAAACAATGGTTTAATCAAGAGTTTTACCTCCTAGAGAATGTCCAAAAACAGGCAGGTAACAGGAGATAATCAAAAATGCAAAACACTGAGGAAAACTATATACAAGGAATAAGGCATGCAACAGCAACAAAGGCGGAGGTAAACACAGACTAAATACAAAGAGCTCATCAACTAATGAAACAAAGGTGAGGAAGAAAACAGGCAATAGGACACAAGAAAAATGGTCTAAATATTAAAAAAACACCTCTGTGGTTATGAAGTCTTTTGAGCTCCTTGTCCTGTCCCACCTGTTCCACCTGCATCTGCCCTTGGTTTCAGGACACCAACTGACTCGGACTCTTACATCCTTAAGACAATCTTTTACATATCCCTGCACAGCTGTATACTTGATATACAGACACTTTAATAACATACTTATTTTAACCTATTTTTATATATTTGTTTGTTTGTTCTTCATATTCTATTGTACATTTTTATATTTTTTACTTTCAATTATGTCTTAATGTAATGCACCAATTACCAAGTAAAATTCCTTGGATGTGCAAACATACAACGCAATGAACAGATTCTGAATCTGATTCTGATACCTGTGATATCGAAGGCTGGTTCCATTCCATGCCTCTGTCGTCTCAGCGGTAGGAGACTGCAACATGTCTAGTTTGGACTGTCTTTTGCTTTAATTGATTGAGGAGTGTGTATGAAGAGACTTAAGGGTCAGCCTGACGTCATACATGGGGGGACAGGTCCGACTTATTATTCAGTGTCAGTGTCACACGGACGCACTCAGCCTGCCCAGACCTGCAACCCCACACACAATCACTGTAGCTAAACACGACAAATAGAACAAATAGACTTCTTTAATTCAAACTTTACTTAGTTTGTAGGTGATAACTTGCTGTTTTTAAACACATACGAGTACGAGTCAAGGTCCAGGTTTTGTCTTTTAAATATTTGTTTTTCTTTAGATTTGGAATGGCTGTTGTTAGAAATGTTACAAATTATGTTACAACAAGTCCAACTTACGTCTATATTTATTGTTATGTCTTAATACCAATTTTACATATACTACATAACACCATAAATTATAATATATTTCAATTACATTTATTTGTAAAGCCCAATATCACAAATCACAAATAAGCCTCAGAGGGCATACAACATCCTCTGTCCTTGGACCCTCACATCAGAAAAGGAAAAACTCCCAGAAAGAGGCATTTAAAGATGATTGACAACAAAACTCTAATGCAATCAAAATCAAAATGCAATATCCATACATACTGCCTATATGTGAAGCGTCCATTGCTTTTGTTGATACTATGTCAGGGAGGTGTTGAGGGGGTGGAACAGTTATTGATGTCTGTTACGCACACTGACTAATCTCTGGCCTCTTTTTGGAAGAGAGATGTCTGTATGTGTTTCAGGTCTGCCACGCCCCCTTTCAGTGCCTGAGGCACCCACAGCTGAGTGTCATCAAGTCCTCAGTGGAGCTGCATATCAACCCCCGGATCCGGTGCTTCTGCCTTCTTTCTCTCTTGGCCTGTGAGCTGGTTGTTTGCTGCTGCCGTGAGCATTTGTACTGTGGAACCTGTGTTTATACTGTTACCCTCTGTTTGGGCTGGATAGTTGGTGGGAGGTTTGTTAGTAACCAGTCTGGGTAATTTTGGGGAAGCTGTGTAAGGGTTCTCTGCCATTTAAGTTGTCATTTATGTCATTTTCTAGTCAGCTAGGGAGCTCAGTATTGTGTTTCTGTTTGTTTCTTTAGGAAAGTTAGGAAATCTTATTTTCTAGATAGTGTGGGGGTTTTGTTTATTATTTTGGCCTTGGAGACCCTGATGTCATTGCTTCCATTTAAGTGGGGTTATTTCTGTTAATCATTGTGGTATCAATAAATGTTACTTATTGTACTCTGAGTGTTCCAGCTGCCTTTCATTTAGTTTCAACTTTTGTCAAGGGTTTTTTCTCAAATAATTGTTACTGTCTATAGCTGTGTCCCAATCCAGCGGCTGCATCCTTCGGAGGCTGCATTTGTAGACCGAATACGTCACAGCAGCTGCGATGGGGCTGTCCCATTTCAAAGACTCCTTCTAATGCGGCCGACAAATGCAGCCTACTTTTCCCAGATTTGGAGGATACAACTGATGGATCCTTCAAATACGGCCCAACATATCCCAAGATGCATTGTGTGCCGGTGAAGTTGATTTTTTCTTTTTGACATGGCGACTAGTGGACCAGCAACGGGAGAATTCACATTTAAATATAATTATTGGGTTTTAACTCGTGAATATTTACAGATACAAGTGTTAAAACTAAAAACAAGGGACCTGATCAGATCACACTTATGTTAAAATGATCGGTTAATTTACGTGACACTATTAACAAACTAACTAACGCTACCGGGAGCTGCTGCACTATTTACAGCAGCTCGTCCATTTTAATATTTTATACTCTTTTATGACAACCGCAGCTGGTTGCTAGGAGACGGGAGCGGCAAAAGGGTGAGGGCGCTAAAAGCTGGTGACGCGAACAAGAAATCATTTGTGGACCAGACCGTCTCATTTCGGGGACCGCTTGGTTCAGGTATTCAAAGGACCCGGCCGACGTAGATCGCGAAGGCTGGGTCCTCCGTGGCTGCAGCCGCTGGATTGGGACACAGTTTATGTACCCCTAGACCATTAAGTAGGCCATAACAATGCCAATGGTCCAAATTATTATTGACATTTTGTTCACCTGAAGACTTACTGAGCACAACATTGACAGGTAGTGGTGTGTTACATTGGTGTACTGTATTTGCAGGTATCTGAGGCACAATACAACCACAAAACTACTACCACATTTGGAGTTGAGAGACTTTATTAGAAGGAAGGAGAACTTTACCTCTCATGTCATGATGTTTTTGTGGGCCTGAGCAAATGTTTTATCCATTTTCTATTAAACAGATTCGATCGATTGTGCACCACTCAATTTTGTCTGACCAGCTTTGCCAAGGCGTTTTTGAAGCGGCCGCACCCATAGCGAAATGCAAGACCGCTGTGTTCCACCCCGAACCGTGGCAGGTAGACAGCCACCAGATGTACCAGACAGCATCTTTACTTTTTCACTCTTTTCAGTAATCAGCAGCTGGGAAGGCACACGTAAATTTGCATAGGACACCAATACATACAGTGGGTACGGAAAGTATTCAGACCCCTTTAAATTTTTCACTCTTTGTTTCATTGCAGCCATTTGCTAAAATCGAAAAAGTTCATTTTTTTCCCCGCATTAATGTACACTCAGCAACCCATCTTGACAGAAAAAAACAAATGTAGAAATTTTTGCAAATTTATTAAAAAAGAAAAACTGAAATATCACATGGTCATAAGTATTCAGACCCTTTGCTGTGACACTCATATTTAACTCACATGCTGTCCATTTCTTCTGATCCTCCTTGAGATGGTTCTACTAGGAAGATAGTTGTTTGTTCATTGGAGTCCAGCTGTGTTTAATTAAACTGATTGGACTTGATTAGGAAAGGCACACACCTGTCTATATAAGACCTTACAGCGCATGTCAGAACAAATGAGAATCATGAGGTCGAAGGAACTGCCCAAGGAGCTCAGAGACAGAATTGTGGTTTAAGGCACAGATCTGGCCAAGGTTACAAAATAATTTCTGCAGCACTCAAGGTTCCAAGAGCACAGTGGCCTCCATAATCCTTAAATGGAAGAAGTATGGGATGACCAGAACTCTTCCTAGACCTGGGGCTGTCCCAGCCAAACTGAGCAATCGTGGGAGAAGAGCCTTTTGGTGAGAGAGGTAAAGAAGAACCCAAAGATCACTGTGGCTGAGCTCCAGAGATGCAGTAGGGAGATGGGAGAAAGATTTTTCCACAAAGTCAACTATCACTGCAGCCCTCCACCAGTCGGGGCTTTATGGCAGAGTGGCCCGACGGAAGCCTCTCCTCAGTGCAAGACATGAAAGCCCGCATAGAGTTTGCCAAAAAACACATGGAGGACTCCCAAACTATGAGAAATAAGATTCTCTGATCTGATGAGACCAAGATTGAACAAACGTTAATTCTAAGCGGTATGTGTGGAGAAAACCAGGCACTGCTCATCACCTGCCCAATACAATCCCAACAGTGAAACATGGTGGTGGCAGCATCATGCTAGGGGGGTGTTTTTCAGCTGCAGGGACAGGACGACTGGTTGCAATTGAAGGAAAGATGAATGCGGCCAAGTACAGAGATATCCTGTGAAGAAAACCTCCTCAGAGTGCTCAGGACCTCAGACTGGGCCGAAGGTTCACCTTCCAACAAGACAATGACCGAAGGCTGGGCTAAAATAACAAAGGAGTGGATTGGGAACAAGTCTGTGACCATTCTTGACTGGCCCAGCCAGAGCCCTGACCTAAACCCAATTGAGCATCTCTGGAGAGACCTGAAAATGGCTGTCCACCAACGTTCACCATCCAACCTGACAGAACTGGAGAGGATCTGCAAGGAAGAATGGCAGAGGATCCCCAAATCCAGGTGTGAGAAACTTGTTGCATCATTCCCAAGAAGACTCATGGCTGCACTAGCTCAAAATGTTTTGCTTCTACTCAATACTGAGCAAAGGGTCTGAATACTTATGACCATGTGATATTTCAGTTTTTCTTTTTTAATAAATTTGCAAAAATCTCTACATTTCTGTTTTTTTCTGTCAAGATGGGTTGCTGAGTGTACATTAATGCAGAAAAAAAATGAACTTTTTCGATTTTAGCAAATAATGCAATGAAACAAAGGGTGAAAAATTTAAAGGGGTCTGAATACTTTTACCCACTGTACAACTCACCATCCCTACATTTTGTTCAGCAGATTAAAGTTAGACACCAACATTGAACACTGAGACAAGGATGTTTTTTGTGTTAACTGAATGAAGATGATTGCTTGCCAGAAAATTTGAACCTAAACAAGAATGGTAGCTCTTTACAGCGGCCTCCAAACAACTGAATAAGATACCCAGTGGCTCGAACTGGAGACCCCAACATAAAGGAAGGACACCATGAAATAAGATGTTTTAACGGGTTTTATTAACCAAATGAAACCATAGCTGAAATGCAGTATGAATACTTTACCAAATAAAGAAGTCTGCAAACCAAAAGGGACCTGGGGATGCCGGACAAACTCAGCAAAATGGAGGGGGACCAGGCCACCCCCTATAGGGACGTCGAGGCTGGCCCCCTCCCTGCCTGACAAAACCAACTTATAAACTAAGAACTAAACGGAAAAGTAGGACCGCCGGCCATCCCCAGGCCTAGATCAAAGATTATAGAAAGAAAAGGCTATTTAACAACTCGCACTGTGGGACAAAGGTGTTGCCGGGTCTGTCCTCCCCAAGCAACTGACTTTGCTGGCTTACAGCAGGCTGGTAATTGGGCGGTAGCGATCTCAGATTTGCTGCAGGTGTGTCAGCCTGAGTGCCAGCCTGATGAGGAAGCAAAGACATGGGGGTTTAGGCACAGCACAGTGATTGAATGTCTGAGTGAGTCATGGCCACACGCAACACCCCCACCCTATGATGGCGAATACCGGGAGTGCAACGTGAGGTCATTCACTCATCAGAAAAAGAGCGTGACAATGTGTCGGCCAGGACATTATCCTTTCCACGGACATACCTGACCTCCACATTGAAATACTGCAAGAATATTGACCACCTCATTAACCTTCGGTTTGTGTTCCGCATCTGGTTCAGAAATACAAGAGGGTTATGATCGGTATATATGATCGTAGGTTCCCTAGAAGAGCCTACATAAACCTCGAAATGCTTTAGGGCCAAAATAAGCGCAAGTGCTTCCTTCTCAACTGTGGAATACACACGTTGATGCCGATTGAATTTTTTTGAGTAATACGAGACCGGATGCTCAATCCCATCATCCCCATCTTGAAGTAGGACCGCACCCGCCCCCGCATCACTCGCATCCACAGCGAGTTTGAATGGCCGCTCGAACGCAGGTGCAGCAAGAACTGGAGCATTTGTTAACAATGCTTTTATGCCATCAAAAGAATGCTGACAGTTCGGAGACCATTTGTACCGTACTTTTGGGCTCAACAGGTCGGTTAATGGGGCTGCGATAGCAGAAAAGTTCTTGCAGAAACTTCTATAGTATCCTGCCATTCCCAAATACCGCATTAGACCACGGCGAGTGACAGGAGGAGGAAACGAGAGGATTGCTTCCACTTTAGAATGGACAGGCTTAACTTGACCCCGACCCACAATTTTGCCGAGGTATGTCACTGTAGCCTGCCCGAACTCACATTTGGCAAGATTAAGAGTGAGATTGGCCTCACTCAGTCTGCCAAACACTGCACGAAGCTGTTGAATGTGTTCCTCCCATGTTTTGGAATAAACAACAATGTCGTCCAAATAAGCCTCGCAGCCCGATAAACCCGACAGAACCGTGTTGACTAAACGCTGGAATGTTGCTGGAGCGTTTCGGACTCCAAATGGCATTACGGTGTACTCTAGGAAAGCGTCAGAGGTCACAAAGGCAGATATAACTTGAGCCCTAGGCGTTAACGGCACCTGCCAATAACCCTTTAGTAGGTCGAGTTTTGTGACATATTCGGCACAGCCAACATTATCAACACAATCATCTATTCTAGGCAGAGGATAGCAGTCAGGTTTTGTGACCCCGTTCACTTTACGATAATCGGTGCAAAACCGATCCGAGCCGTCAGATTTTGTAGCCAAAAGACAAGGTGAACTCCAAGCACTTGTGCTAGGCACAGCTATGCCATTTTCCAACATGTAGTTCACCTGTTTTCGGAGACGAAGCCTTTTCTCAGGGTTAACGCGATAGGCGTGTTGTTTGATTGGCGGAGAATTATCAACATCAATGTCATGCTGCAACACATGCGTGCGAGTCGGCACATCTGAAAAAAAGAGTTAAATTAGAGCCAATTAGACCGATCACATCCTCACGCTGAGACTGAACCAAATATGGAAGACAACAATGAAGATTAGAAAGCATTTCTGAATTTTTTAGTCGCCCATGAATTACATCACTGGATATCCCTACAATATCCTCTTGGTCATCCTGAGATTCAGGGGGAGGAACACTGGCGTTGCTAGACAGCGCCAGAGTTACCTTGTCACCATCAGCAATTCCCACACTGGACAGCTCCGGTGCCACACTGACCTCTGGACCATCAGAAGGGGTGGAAACAGACTGAGACTCCCTGTCAAAGTAAGGCTTCAACATATTAATATGACACAGCCTACTACGCCGTCGACGTTCAGGGGTGTCGATGATGTAGTCTCGATCGCCCACCTTCTTTTTGACTAGGTAAGGGCCGCTATAACGCGCCTGCAGAGAAGAGCCAGGAATAGGCAATAGAACCAGCACTTTATCACCGGGACGAAAACTCCTGCTTCTTGCACCCTTGTCAAACCATCTCTTCATTTTGCCCTGTGCAACGGTCATGTTTTGTTTTGCCAATTCACAAGCGCGGTGAAGTTTGAAACGGAACTTTGACACATAGTCGAGCAGATTTTGAGGTTTGCTATCCCCCAGCCACTTCTCCTGCAAGAGTCTTAGGGGACCTCTCACAGTGTGTGCAAACACCAGCTCGGCGGGACTAAAGCCGAGGGATTCCTGTACCACCTCACGAGCGGCAAAGAGGAGGAGATGGACGCCCTCGTCCCAGTCCCTGTCAGACTCAAGGCAGTAGGTGCGCAACATAGACTTCAATGTCCTATGGAAACGCTCGATGGCTCCCTGACTCTCTGGGTGATAAGCGCTCGAATACAAATGAGTGATGTTAAGCTGTTTCATAACTTGTGCAAAAACACGCGACATAAAATTAGTTCCCTGGTCGGACTGTACAATTTTGGGAAGGCCGAACACAGAGAAGAACTTGACCAAGGCTTTAACAACAGCTGGAGCTGTAATAGAACTCAAAGGAATGGCCTCTGGAAAGCGAGTCGCTGTACACATTATAGTTAACAAGTACTTGTTACCACTCTTGGTGCGATTGAAAGGCCCAACACAGTCAATTTGCACACGCTCGAACGGCTCACCAATAACAGGAATTGGATAAAGTGGATATGGAGGGATGGCTTGAGTTTTAGCAACCTGGCAAACATGACAAGTTTTACAATGGTGACGCACGTCACCTTTTAGCCCTGGCCAGAAAAAGTACCGCAAGACACGATCAAAAGTCTTATTAATTCCTAGGTGACCAGAAAGTGGATTATCATGTGCTAGTTTCAAAATCTCACTTCGATATGTTCGAGGAATAACGATCTGTTCAACCACCCCCCAACTATCATCGCCACATAACTTTGGAGGTGTCCACCTACGCATGAGCACGTTACCTTTTAGGAAAAACCCTGTTGACATATCATCTAACGCCTCTCCTGAAATCACACATTCAAAGAGAGGAGCTAGTGATGCGTCCCGCTTTTGATCGGCAACTAGCTGCTCACGTGACATGCAAACCTTTGAGTCAAGTTGAGGCAAAACGGAACGGGCAGGGACCTCTGGAGAGGCGGTTGGGGAAACTGAACAGTCAACCAGAAAACTGTCGGACAGTTCCACCTCAGCCTCCAGTTTTTGACGCTCGGCCATTGCCCGCGTCACGGCACAGACAGAAAACACTTTGGGAAATTTCAATGCCAATTCGTCAGGGTTTTCTGGCAGAGGAACAGCAATTACCTCTGGATTAATGAGCATTTTACCACCAGCCAAATCATTGCCCAAGAGCAGAGTCACCCCCTCGATTGGGAGTTGCGCACAGACCCCCACCTTTACGCACCCCTTGATCAAATCTGACTCAAGATAGATGTTATGAAGCGGCAGGCCCACATATCGCATATCAAACCCTCTAACGAGCACATCTGATTCAACGGCAGATTTATCTGAAAACGGCAACACATGCTCCAAGATTACAGATTGGTTGGACGCAGTGTCCCTGATGATATGAACTGGTACCTTAGAGTCCCCCTCTGTCAAAGAGACAAAACCCTTCATTAAAAAGGGCTGGAATTCAGGGTCAGGAGTGCGCACCGGCTCTGTTGAAGCTGAAATCAAAGGCTCACTTTTAATTAACACAACAGATTTCGGTGGTTGAGACTTGTTCTTAAGAGTAAAGCATTTGTTAATGGTGTGACCTATTTTCTTACAATAACTGCAAGTTGGCCTCTCCTTCACACCCTCCACCCTGTCTGACTTTTCAAGCTTCTCTTCACCCTCCCGCTTAACAAATGGAACATAGGTTCTTACTGGAACATTGTCTGAGTGAGAAGAGCTAGATTTGCGCCATGATGAGTAAGAACTACGCTCTGACACAGGAGTCCTCTCAAAACTGTCCTTGTGGGTGAGCACATACTCATCCGCAAGGACAGATGCAGCTGCCAGTGTCAAAGCTTTTTGCTCATTAATATAGGTTGCCAGCCTATCTGATAAACAGTTCTTAAACTCCTCTAGCAAGATGAGCTCACGTAACTGTTCAAAGTCCGTTACTTTAGATGCATGACACCAGCGGTCAAACAGAGCCTCTTTCTCCCGACCAAACTCAGAAAAGGTGTGATTGTCCAACTTCTTATACCGGCGAAACTTTTGCCTATAGGCTTCAGGCACCAATTCAAACGCCCTAAGCACGGCAGCCTTGACTTTGTCATAGTCAAGACTGTCAGCTGGTGACAACGATGTATATGCCTCCTGGGCTTTCCCAGTAAACACACATTGCAAAAGTAACGGCCAAACATTTTTGGGCCATTTCAAAGTGTCAGCCGTGCGCTCGAACAGAATGAAGTATTTATCAACATCTTTACCATTAAATGGAGGAATCATACGGATGCACTTGTTAACGTCAAAATCAGCTTGTGCACCACTGCCATGTCGTGGGGGAGGGGCCTGGTTTAGCTCTAGCTCTTTTAAGCGTATCTCTCGTTTAGTCTGCTCTTCCAATTCCATTTGTTTAAACCTGAACTCCTGCTCTTTAAGCCTGGCTGCTGCCTCCTCTCACTAGTTTTGTCCTGCAACTCTAGCCGCCGCAGCTCTAACTCCAATTCCAACCTTCTAATGCTTTGATCAGGGAAGGCCTGTTTTGTTGGCGAAAGGGTCATGCCAGGGTCAGGCAACATGCCTTCCTCAAACAATGCAGTCCATAATTCATGTTTTATCGCTTTCTTTGCTTTTGTCTTCGAGACTATGATGCTATAATGATCAGCAATAGAAGTCAAATTATCTTTAGTGCATTTATGAAACACCTCAAGAGAAGGCTGCTTAACAAACTCTTCCAAAATAAACTCCATCCTGAACTATGGCTACTAACTTATTTGTACTGAAAAAAATATCGCAAAGCGAAAAAGAAACAAGCGCATCAAAAATTGCAAAAGCAATACAGGTTTTAAGGCAAACAGCCACCACCTTAACGCTTGTACAAATACAAATAAGGCAAAAAAGCCAACGCCCGATGAGACAGACCAGCAATGAAAAACACTGCCCAACACAGCATTACCTAAATGGTGTCCTAATAAGGGGTGTGCCCAAATTAAGGTCTACCAATGCAAATGACAAACCAGAAACTCAGTAAAAAATTACCTATAACTAATACTGAAATAAAGTACTGATATATCTTGCAAACAAAAGATAGACTAATCAATTTAATTAATTAAGGTGGACAAAATAAATCCAAACCTTCAAAATTCCAAATGTGCACACCCACAAAATGTACCAAATTTCAATTAAAGTTAGTGAAAGAGAGAAAAAATAATAATCCCGGACGAGCCCCCATTATGTTACGGCCTCCAAACAACTGAATAAGATACCCAGTGGCTCGAACTGGAGACCCCAACATAAAGGAAGGACACCATGAAATAAGATGTTTTAACGGGTTTTATTAACCAAATGAAACCATAGCTGAAATGCAGTATGAATACTTTACCAAATAAAGAAGTCTGCAAACCAAAAGGGACCTGGGGATGCCGGACAAACTCAGCAAAATGGAGGGGGACCAGGCCACCCCCTATAGGGACGTCGAGGCTGGCCCCCCTCCCTGCCTGACAAAACCAACTTATAAACTAAGAACTAAACGGAAAAGTAGGACCGCCGGCCATCCCCAGGCCTAGATCAAAGATTATAGAAAGAAAAGGCTATTTAACAACTCGCACTGTGGGACAAAGGTGTTGCCGGGTCTGTCCTCCCAAGCAACTGACTTTGCTGGCTTTATACAGCAGGCTGGTAATTGGGCGGTAGCGATCTCAGATTTGCTGCAGGTGTGTCAGCCTGAGTGCCAGCCTGATGAGGAAGCAAAGACATGGGGGTTTAGGCACAGCACAGTGATTGAATGTCTGAGTGAG